>NW_028186601.1:2473877-2530692 GCF_003343005.1 Rhea americana | reverse complement strand
GCCCACCCGCCATCTTCTGCCCGCCGCCCGCGGCGCGGCCCCGCCGGCGCCAAGCGGCGACCGCCGGGGCGGGACTTCTTATTTATTTATTATTTTTTTTTCCTTGTCGCCGCACCCACAGAGAGGCCCGGACGTGTTGCCATGGCCGAGGAAGGCGGCGCGGTGTGTTTCAGCGAGGATGACTTTTACTGTCCCGTCTGCCAGGAGGTGTTCAAAACGCCCGTGAGGACGATGAACTGCCAGCATGTGTGGGTATCGCCGGCCGCCTGCGCCCTGGCAGCGCCGGCGGCGGTTCTGCGTGCGCCGCCCGCGGTCCGCCTGCCCCGCTGCCGAGCCTCGGCCTGGAGCGGCTGCCCCGGCGGAGGAGGCGCAGGATCGGCTGAGCTCCGGGCGGCTGCCCTGGGCAGACGCAGCTCTGCCACGGGCGCAGTTTAAAGCTTGCAACTGAAGTGTTACTTGAGGGTTTTCTTTTTCAATTACTATTTTTTTTTCCTTACCCGTTTATTTTGTAGTGAATGAGGACTAATCAGTTTAAAAAGCCAAATCTGCACATTTCTGGCAGTCCTGTAAACGATCACCAAGTTTTGCTGCAGTTGAGAACATCTTACAAATCTAACTGAGYTTGTGTTTTTAACTTTATAGTTCCCAGTTCGTTTTTGAAAAACTACCATAGTTTAGCTGCTCTCTCTTCCAGGTTTTATGCTCACGGTGGAAAATATTTTTTTTCCCCCTAGAGAAACATTTAAGTACAACCTAATAGATTGTATTTAAAAAAAAATCAAAACAACTTTGGCAGTTGATAAACACTGCTTCAAGGAAAAGAAAGTGATCTGTACACTGGTAAGGAGAAACACAAAAGCTTATGAATGGAAATCTTCAGGAACACTTAAATGAAGCTTTGTGTTTTTTTTTTTTTTTTTTTTATTCTGCTCAAGGACAATAAACAGGAGTTACTGATAAAATTTTTTGTGGTATATGCCAGCTGCACTGTTTAATGTCTCATTAATGATCAATGATCTCATTAATGATCTTATCAATAATCTGATTAATGGTCAATCTGGATTTATATTCAGCAGACTTTTATTCTGACCTGTGTGTGTATATATATATATATATATGTATATATATATATTTTATATATATATATATAAAAATACATATAATTTTTTCCTAATAATCATGCAGCTGTCTTTAAACACAAACTATCCAACTTTTTTTTCCTTTGCTAATCTGTATTTGTGGTAACTTTTTCAATTTAGGTTTTGCAGGAAGTGCTTCTTGACAGCTATCAGAGAAAGTGGAACACATTGTCCTCTCTGCCGGGGGAGTGTGACTAAAAAGGAAAGATCATATCCCAAAAGGGCTCTAGATGTTGAAAACAATATGAAGAAAGCTTCTGGGGGCTGTAGATGCTGTGAAAAGCAGGTAGAGTAAAACTTTATGAAGAGTTGGATAACTTTTTTTTTCTTTTTTTTTTAACTTTTGACCTAATTCTGCACACACTTACTGTGTGTCATTCATACCTTGTAGGTAAAAAGCTTATAGCAGATGGTAGAAATTAGCTTTGTATAGGTTGTGCATGTACTAGSCATGCAATGCCTGCTAGGTATGACTAACAAATATAAGCTAAAAGAGGACAGTGGATTGTCTATAACAGTGTTTTACATGGAGTGTCAAACTTTTTCTCTGAAATGATGAGAAAACTGAATATAGCTATAAAACTAGGAAAACAGAAATTGGATCACTGAAAACAAAATTTGGAGAATAGACGGAAAAAAATCTCAAACTTTCACTAGGGAAGTGAAAGTTCTTAGAACTACTGTAAAATGTCATTAACAAAACCCAGCAAATATGTATTGGTTACTCACAGTGTACATAGGATCATATGTAATTTCCAATATGTATTTTTTTTGCTTTGAAAAATATCAGTCTGCTTACTTGCAGCCTGCGAAGAAATCACTATTTTCAAAACATTGGGTGAAATCCTGACACACCTCCCCAGCTAAAATCAACAATAATCTCTCTTCTGACATAAATGGATCCAAGATTTCAGCCACAGTTCATGTTAGTTTCCTTTCACTTGGAATTTAGTTCTGTTGGCATGAATATTAGCCCTAGTGGAAAGCTGAGCTCCTTAGTTTGTTCCACCTGACTCAGGAGAACAAAAAAGCTGGGAGAAAGAAACAATAACAAGTTGGTAAACTGGAAGGAAGAACAAAACAGATCCCCAAAAGAACCTGAATATAGTTTAGGCACAGACATGCAAGATGGGGGGTCTTGTAGGGCTTCTAAACCCATAGGTTCTATCTGACAGTGCCATTGGACCTGAAATTCTGATTTAGGGCATGTCTAGCACAGCTGTGTTCTGACTGATGTGAGCAGCTCATTGTCTTATCTTGCACTTAATCTGGGTGGATGTTCTTGAAGTTGGTGTTTATTCACCTCTTTCTGCCCCCCCACCCCCCATGAAGTTAGATGTTCTCAGAATGCACCTAAAGCAAAAAGACTGGAGTCTGCACAAAACAACAGCAGATTAGAGAAGACTGAAGGAGCAGTGGTGCTTATCCCATCCTCCAAGCTCACTTCCCCACCCCCAATAGCTYATCAGTTACTCATCTTCTATGCAGGAGGTGTAGTTTCTGTGACTTTTCAGTCAAATTGAGTTTTTTATCTCAAGAGCAAAAACACTGAGTACTCTCAGTTGCCTGGCTGGCTGGTGTTTGAGGAATGGGATTATTCTTTGTTCTCATAGAGTGGTAGAGACTGCAGAAAAAAGTTGAAGATTCCTTGTTTGGAAAGGAAGTGCTCATCTTGAGAGKGAGATGTCAATTCTGATTTCTGCTGCATATGATGTCCAAACAATTTTTACATGCATTACTTTCTGTTGGCAGAGTTACTTTATCTTCCTGTCCTTGGATTATTTAGTATAAWTTCAGTAATTTGACATTTTATTTACAGGTTAGATTTTCATGGATGAGGCAGCACTATAAAACATGTAAGAAGTATCAAGATGAATATGGAGTTTCTTCTATTATACCAAACTTACAGATTTCCCAAGATTCAACTGGGAACAGGTAATCAGGGTGTTTTACGTATAACAACGTATCTTCTTTTTTATTTTTATTTATTTATTTATGTATTTATTTTTTACTAGAAGGAAAGCTTTATTTTCCAGGACACACTTTCTTTTTGTAATAATTATTGTCTATATTCTTATGCTTCAAAAAATGTCAGTTTTTCTAGATTTCTTTCTTCATTCAACATACAGAAAACTCTTCTAGATGATGGTTTGGAATGTCTTCTAGGAGGTCTTCTAAAGATTGCATAGTATTACCACCACCTTTCTTGCCTTCACGGCTTATGAACAGCTTGCTACGTAACAGATTTCATTGTATTTAGCCCCAGGGAAGTTCCCTTCACCTCCTATCCCATTCCCTCCCCTTTTCTAAATTTGTTTTAGCAGGTATCCTGTTGCAAAACGTTACTGTGTAAGCTTTTGATTTCAGGTGGAATTTACTTTGAACTGATCCTTCATAAAATGTGTAAGGAACTCATGTCTTATATACCATAAAATCAAATGTTGCTTACCCGCTTACTTTCAGACAATAAAGCTGAAGAATTTCATTCTTKATGCTTTCTGACTGATGTGTTTCTTGGTTTGCTTTTTGCGCGTTTTTATGAAAACCCCTTTTCTTCTTTTTACATATAAGTTTCATAGAGCTTTATAGCTTATTCTTTATTTATTATGTGTTGCTATCTATTTTTTTGTTTTCGACAAGCTGAATTTCTCTGTGTTTGGGTTTCAACCTAACACTGTGTTGAAAGTGGAAATTTAAGCTGTTATCAGAACTAGCTGCAGTGATGTTTACCTGAAGTGTCTGGATATTCTTATATAGCTACTAATTGAGTATGCCACAGTAGAATTCTTGTGCTTGTAACATTACAAAACTATATTAAAAAGAAAAAAAACTTACTGTGACCACATCTGTAACTGTAAATATTCATACTCTTAGGATTAGCAGCATACCTGAGCAGTTTCTGGCTTAACTGGAGGTTCATGTACAGTCARATTTACTTTCTGAAATGTTCCTGTTTGTCACTCTTACTTTAGGAACTAGTAAATTCTTGACACAATGTAAAAAAATGTATCTTACTGGAGTTAAAAGTTCTAAATGATTTGTATAAACACACGGCAGTCAAATGACTATTATGTTGTCCTAAATCAAAAAAAAACTTAAAGCTTTGAGTTATGTGCATTTTCTTTGAGCTATGTAGTCTCCCCTGTAATTCTTGTTGACTAAGTATCCATTATATTATGTACTACTTTCTATTAAATTACATACTATTTTACTAGGAGCTGCCATGGTAACTAAATGTTGAGAAATAACTTGATAGGAAAGAAAAGTTTGAACAGTAGTACAAGTTAAAATATGTACTATTATATATTTTGCCTTAAAATTCATGASACTCAATGGAGGATTTTTCTTGTTATCGGTAAACTCTTTGAAATCTTGATAGTGAAGGACARAAATATTCATTTTATTTCCTTCTTTTTTTCCTTTTTGTAAAGTAGCAGGAGTGATGCAATATCTGATAATGGAGAGAGGGCTAATAACCAGACGCTTCAAGGAGATACAAGGTAGGCTGCTTGCTTTTTCACAGTTACTACTTAAATAGACCCAGTAAATCATACTATAAACTTCTATTAACTAATAAAAAGTTACTACAAATAWTAATTAAAAATGTTACTCCTTCTATATTTGTATCTATTCATTAGAATTTGGTTCCTCGGCACCAAATTTGGTTCTTTGGTTCAGACTGAAGGGTTTGAACTAAAGGATGCTACCAGTAAATAAGAATGAAGTGAAGCTGTAATAAGAGGAAAAAGTCAAGTTTCAAAGCCAAAGCTTCAAAAGGATGCATTTTGATATGCAGATACTAAATTTTAAACTAAAATTCTGCTTCAGAAGTAGCAATGCAACTCTAGTAGTGCTGCTATGATATCAAAAGCGTTTTTTTTTTTTTTGTGGTGGGTTATTCTCAAAATAAGGGAAAATAAGACTAAATCATCTGTTACCTTGTCACTTCTCTAACACTTCTAAAACTCTTTGCTGTTTAATCCTGCATATTTCTGTTTACAGTGGACATCCAACCTTCAAATGCCCCCTGTGTCAGGAAGCCAATTTTACTAGACAGCGCTTGCTGGACCACTGTAATAATAGACACCTTTATCAGATAGTTCCTGTAGTAAGTACAGTTGCTTTCTAATGTATGATTCTTAAACTACTTTTGTTCTAATTATGTGGAATAGCAGGAGGATCTTAGACTATGCACAGTAGCTAGTCTATAACTATAAAGGTCCACTGTGCTCTGAGAAAGAAATTACTTAATTCAGTATGTTTAAATTGAGGAATGACTTTCATTTGAAAATCCTTGTCAGCCATAACTGTCAGTTGTAAGGCATTTCTGACATAGCTGCATCATTTATCTTGAAACAAAGTCAGTTTTTGAGCTTAACTTTTCCTTTCCTTTTCAGTTAGTAATTTAGATCTCTGATTCTAGATAATTCCATTTGTAGTCAAACTATTGTTTCACACAAAACCTATAGTTACTAAAAATCAAAAGATTGGAGGAGGAAAAAATCTGTTTGTTATTTTCGTTTTTGTTTTGTTTTCACTTGTATCTTGGGTATTAAATATGTTTTATCCACGATTGCAATGACCAATAAGTAGAGAGAAGGATCCTTGCAAACACTAACTAGGGTGCAAAATCATTCTCTTATAAATTTAGAACAACAGAAATCAGCAAGAAGAGTGCTAGGCAGGTGTGATAATCCACCACACCTAGCAGACAAACTAATGCGTTTGACACACTGAGATGTAATTTTCCTCAAGTGTGTGTAACATTCAAAAAAGAGCACTTCATGATTTTTAAGTAAACATTACTATATTTTGGTAGTGGATAAGTAATAGACTAGTTGAGCATGTCTTTAGTGTATTCTGTGTAACAATTAACCTTTTTTTTTATTATTTTCTCTTTCCCCTCACCTTCCAAATTTAGATCTGTCCTATTTGTGTATCTCTTCCTTGGGCAGATTCTAATCAGGTTACTAGAAATCTTGTTAGCCATCTAAATCTAAGGCACCAGTTTGACTATGGAGAATTTGTGGTAAGCCTTTTCTTCTTTGATGGGGGGAATAAGTAGTAACTTTCTTTCCATAAATAAAATGCCAAATAAATATTCAGGCCAAATTGGGTTTTGGTCTGGAAATGCTGATAACTGAGGAGTAGGCCTGGGCATTCTTAAACTTTTTCCATTATCAACATTAAATGTTACTGGCAGTAGGTGTTGTCGGCAGTTAAACCATGCTTTGAACCAATTAAGAACACTACTAAAAACTTCAGTCATCAATCTGAACTAGTTGTCCTTCTATAACAGTTTATTACTCCCACTCCAGAGGAAAGCGTAGTAGATTCTGATTTGCTTTATTGACATATTTTTTATCATTTTTTGACGGAAACAACCAAATCATAGTTCTCAGAACTCAAAGTGCCACTTGACTAGCTGCTGATGCTACTCGAGCCTCTGTYTCCATGTGGTAGGAGAGGGGCTGCAATGTGATATGGGGAGAGATGTGGCATTAAATCACTGTTTTGATTGCCTTCTTTCAGGCCCACTCAGAGTAAATTATCCTTGAGTAGATGCAAAACTACATAGGCAGATGTAGTCATTGGGTGGATTGTAAATCAAGCCAGCCAGCTAGTTTTGCATATTGCATCAGATAGCTGGAGAGTTTGTGCTGCACTTTAGAGTATTTGACAGGATTCAGGGTAAACTCTTTGAGCTTTATGGGGGCACATGGTATCTGAAGCATAGGCAGCCTTTCAGATTAAGGAAAGCACAGAGAATGTTTTTTTTTTTCCAAGTCCTGTGGCAAAGGAATGAAGAGCTCAGAGATCAGTACAGAGGGTTGGGCTCCTCAACAGGAGTGCATCTTGCATGTTTGAGGATGTAGAACTGGTGACTGGAATTCTGATTTGGGGAAGTTGCCAGAATAGCCCTAAATGGGTATATTGCTCTAGCATATGAACATTTTGGAATATAGCTCTTCAAAAGTAGCAAGGTTAACCTCCCACCTTTTGTGATACGTTTGCTTTTCATTTTAAGTACTATGTTCTCAACAATCTATGATTACTGTTGTCTGAGGATTGCATTTTTTTTTATTGATTTAAAAAAAAATGTTATGGCTATTTGGGAGCCCTGTTATAAGAACTGCAAGACATATTCTGTTCCCCTGAGCTGACTATTCTGTAACATAATTGAGCCAGGGAGATAAGCTGGACCCTTCTGCTTAATGAGCTGGGTCTCACTCATCTGATTCTTCTCCTGTTTCTTGTATCTCTTGGTACTTCGTTAAATAAAAAGTTTTATCAGACAATAGTCTAATACATGTATAAATGGAGAGTCTTCATCCAGGTAGCATTTCCYATGTAAAAATGTAGAAAGTATACAATTAAACTAAGGAATATGCTACATCTTCAGTATATTTCTGGTTTTGATGATGATTTTGTTTTGTTTAGAATCTTCAGCTCGATGAAGAAGCCCAGTACCAAAATGCAGTTCAAGAATCCTGTCATGTGAACTTTTAAAGTATAGATCCCCTTCAACTTACTGATTATCTGAGGGGGAAAAACTACATGAATTCTGTTGGTAATATGAAATGTATATTAATAAAAATGGAATTCAGTAAGTAGTTTTCAGATTTAATTTTTCCACACTAATAAGGAATTTTCATAAATAACATAACTGATGTTTTTACCAAGATCTTTCCCTGTGGAATTAGGGACCTTTTTGAAACTTCTCACTGTTGTCTTGATTGTCTTTAACTTTTACTACTCTGTTAATTATATAATTTCTTTTTATTAATGCCAGATGCTTTAATTCACAAATGACAACTTTGAAAATATCTTTAGAAGTCGATATGAAGATGCTCTGTTGCACTATGATTTTTTTTTTTAAAGTTCCATTTCCATCTGCTAGCATAGCTTTGAGATGGTGATCTTTTTTTCTCCTCCCAGCTGATGACAAAGATTTGTTTTGATATTGTGATTTGTTTTTTATTGTTACCATGCGAATGAAAATAAATGGGGCCAACCTATAAAGTCAAAATACTTGTTTTCTGTAGATCAGTTGTGCAGAGTAAGTTTCTTTCACATGTCTTTTAAGGAAGAATGATGCTATAGCTTAGGAATATTTTTTTTTTTTCCCTTTTTGGAGCATAACTGAAGTAGGACTTGCATGCTAAACTGGTGGGTGAGAAGTTTTCCCTACTAATAAAGAAGAGAATTGCCCTGACATACTTCTTTCTGAATAAGTGAAGAGGACATGCAAATATAGAAAGAATGTACTATTCTTTTTTGATACATGAATATGAACAGCTAGTTTTTCATTTTATTTGAACTTTTCTAAGAGGTCTTTATTATTGCATAAAGAATTCAAGTTTGGGTCTTTCAACATTCAAACTTGTTTGTTTTGGTAAAACTTTTTAAAACTTGGACATCTTCTACATCTAAAGGCCAGAAAAAACAGTTGAAGAAAAACTTGCCTTAAATTAGTTATGTGTGTATTTTGAGTACCTATTCTAGATTTCAATGTTCTCAGCAAGACCCTCAGTAAAATCAAAAAACATATCATTCCTGCAATTTTAAATTTAAATCCATTTTAAAAGAATCTTCAGGCCTTTTTCTAATACTAATGGAGGGAAGGAGAAAGAAAGCTGCAAAGATTACCTTTCATTGAGTCTGTGTGTGGGGGGGGAGTGTGCATGCGCACATGTGTCTTYTTAGATTGGCTTTCATGGGGCCATGAAATTTTTCACTCATGGTAAAAATAGATTGTTCTGAATGTATACTCTTGTTGATTTGACTCTTCGTCCTGTGTCGTCATTGCCCATTGTCAAGCTGTTGTTCTTAATGGGTATTGTGTACATGATGAAGAATATATCCAGTAATTTTCCTACTCTGGTGATACGTGTGTAGTAATATTACCCATGCAGCAGAAGTATAGTCTGCTTTTTTGCAGCCTGGCTCCTCTTTGCTCTCCAAACTTCTCTTTGGAGCTCATTAGTCTTTAAATATTAGAATAGTTCATATTCAGAAACCAGTGAGGTTGAAACACATCATCCTACAATATAATGGGTTTYGGATCTGAATTTTGATTATAATATGTTGTGAATGTTGGAACTAAAACACTACACACTAACATTAAATTTCTGCCCTCTATTTTTAAGAGTGGCTAAAAACAGAGAAAATCAGCTTTTCAGAGATGTCTGAAACTTGTATCCTTTTTTCTAACAACTTAACACGCTCACTATTTTGTTACTGACTTAAAATGGTGGCCTGTTGCTTATTTTCCCCCCTTTTTTTAAGCATTCCTTCCCTCCTGTATGCTGCCCATATTCTTGTCTTTGTCTTTTCATGTGTCTGTCAGTCTGTCAGCTGCAGTGCTTATGTGACCACATACTGATTTGGAGTGGTTCACTGGTTCCGCTGAAAAGGTTTTTTTGGAATCATTTTTCTCTTTTCCTCTATAAAGCCAACTATGAACTAATGCCCTTAGAAAGGAATTTCAAGGTAACCCAGTGGTCAAGTTTTACCTTTTTAAAATAAAAATATACCATGGTAATTTTAATACTGTATACATTTCCTAAGGAATTTAATAGTTACGTAAGTTTAGTTAACTTTTTTTTAGATTCAATAAAATATTTATATGATGTGGCAATAAATGCCTACAGCCAATACAGATTTAAAACACCTGATTGACACTGGAACTAGTTGTTTCTGTTACTTGAATATATCTTGAATTGCAGGTGAAATTGCATCTATTTTAAAACTCTGGGAAACAAATTTTTCTATAGCAATAATTAGTTGTCACAATGCATAGTTGCTGAATAGCATTTTAGTTATGTTTAGATGTTGAGAGACTTGAATGCACATTTAAAGCAACAAATGTGTATAAATGCAATATAAAATTCATATCTGGAAAATGTTTATCCTTTTTATTTACATATGTAATTTGTATCCAATCTGTATTGGCAGGCACTGCCTTACTTAATATTTTATTACTTCTAGTATGAAGCGATTGCATCCAGTACATTCACTAGGTAAGAGTTTTATGAAAATGAAACAATCTGATTAAATATGCTGCTGCTGTTCATGATCTGTCTCACTGAAGCTCAAATGTGCACAAAAAGCTGTGTATTTGTGATGGGTGATGCTTGTATTCAAAACATGCAACTTTTACTGGAAGTTTGCTGTTGAACAACGTTTTCATGTTGCATTGTGTATGGTTTCAATATGGTATATTATGTTTGAATTGTATCTTCTATTTTTTCTCCTATTAAAGTATTTTATTTTCTGTTTGTCTCTTTGTTGTATAATAAAGATGATCAGTCCCTCTGATGCTACTTTGTCCTTTCCAGATGCTTCCTAAACTTAAGTTCATGGTCAGCTTTATGCCTTCACAATTTAAATGATTAAAATGACATGTATGTTGCTGGAATTCATGAGGTACAGCATTAGCTTACAATCCACTTGTGAGCAGGCAGGTTATCTTGTATCTCAAGATTGTTTTGTATAAGCCTATTATCTTTTTGCTTCATGGCAACAATGTTGTTCATGCTTCCTCTTTCCCTCTCCCATTCCTTTACTGATGTCCCATATGATGTTAATGGAGAAATAACCTCATAAAGGGAGAGAGAARGAGGTAGGTAACACTTAGGGCCAACAGCAAATTTAATTACTTAACTTTTCTCAGTAAATCTACATTTAACCTCTTTATGAGGAAAGGTAGCAACAAAGATTGATAGGTTTGGGCTGTTTGCATTATTGGACCAGCACTCTAGCAGCTAGATGTTCTATTATTCTGCCCTGTACTTCTGAGCTGAAAAATCTGTTGGTTGCTTCTCTATGCTTGTACATAATACGTATGAGGACATACATACTGTGGTAGTTATGAAATTGAGTTAATGTTTTTGTATGGTTGATGTCTGTCTCTAAATGGTARAAAGAGAGCACACTTTTGTTACTGTATTGCTCTTTCCCCTTAGAGTGTAGTTTTTGAGTTCTAAAAAGACTGTTGTGTATCCTAGATCTGGTTATAAGCTTGTTGTTAGAGATGCTATTTTACTTTGTTTCACTGTAACAAAGCATATTTCACTAGAGTTAGAATGCACTCTATGTTTAATTCTCACTGGCAGTACATTAATTATGGGGAAAGTGCTCTGTGGAGCTTCTTTGTGCTAGTCCAACACCACCTAAGCTTGGACTTTCCTCACAAGGAGAGGGAGGGACTGTGCAGCCAGGACATCTTCTGACAGGTAGTCAGGGCTCCAAGGTGCTCTGCATTTGGAAAAAGTCTTGGATCCTGTTGTTTGTTAGTGGCTTTTGAGACTAATGAGACTTGAACATGTCAGTGTCTGTTAGAATTCTGCTATGAGTATTTCTAGGGTTTTTTGTTACATCTATGTTTTATGTTGAAACAGACACATTAATTCATGGACACTCTCACTTTGTTAATTCTTGTAAAARCTGCAATTTATGAGAAACCTGTAGCCTTTCCTATCTGCAGAAATAGAAGTTTGGTGCTACGTTCTGCAAGAACAGCTTACAGATGTCTTTATTATTTTTTTTTTAGGGTGTTGGAATTGTAGAATTTAGAATTTAGCAATGAAAGGACATGTACACTGTAGTCTTTCTTCCCTGTAGTATGCATTTAACCTTATTCTAGATATCTCATTTCTCTTGTCTTGTTGCCTCTGCATTTGAAAATACATAGAAAACAAAACTCAAGGCCTTCACTTTGGGAAGACTTTTGAAAAGTGTTTTAAAAGGCCACTTTACAAGAAGTCTGGTAATTCACTGGAAAGTTGGTGTGGATTTTTTTTTTTTCTCCTCCTCATGAATAAAGTAGATCTGCACTGTTTCTTACTCTGCTTAAACTTTAGGTGCACTTTGGGAAAGGTCAGCCTTCACCTTCTCATGTTTTTGAAATTAAAGCCCTAAACCAGCCTTATATGACTCTGGAGAAAATCATTACAGATAGAATATGTTTTTTAGGTTTTTTGTGTGTGTTTGGTTGGTTGGTTTTTTGRGGGGAGCATAATCAACAGTAAGATCTGGAAAAGTAAAGTAGATCTTACTTTTGTTTAACAACCTCCCACTCCCCATAAGCTGTTAGGAACATTAAAGGAGGAGGAGGAAAAAAAAAGAAAACAAACAAACAAACAAACAAAAAAAAACACTGCCAAATGCATTCTGTGGAAAGCATCTAATTCAAATTTAAATCTTAGCCTGAAGTCCTCTGTATACATTTAGGGTACATCCCTCAGTTTCATGATGCCACAGGTCACTTCCCATGGCATAGTGACAGAATACTGTTTTTATGARTTTGCTTATAAGGACACTTAGTCACCAAGAAAAGTGTTTCTGTTACTTTATTTAATAYTTTATTTCTGGATTTTGGTCTTTCTCTGTATATCTTTCCCTGCAGCAACTCTCATCAGTTTCCCCGTCTAATTTTCCCTCCCACTGTCCCTTCTGTCTTCTAAAGCAACCAGCTATTAAATAACTAATATTACTTGGTAACTAAGTATTGTCTCATATTCTTTATGGGTTCTTTTGGCTGTGCCCTCAGTATCTGGGGGCTGAGGGGGGCCTCTGGACTAAATTAGGAAATTTAGCATCACTAACTTTCAGAGTTATTGTGCTAAGTTTACTTCTATGGATGGAGGAGTTTATATTTCTGAGAAAACATGTTTGCAGTTTAAAAAATTGAAAGTCTTGTCAGTCTGGTCTTAGATTCAAAGTTTCTGAATGCTGGAATATTTCTCCTGCCAGCCTTGGGCTTTTGTTATTCTGGAGGAGGGGGATTTTAGAGACTGTAAAACAAAAGCACTTCATGCAGACCAGCTGTTCAAAGGTAATTGATATTTTTCAGAAAACCTTGCTTCAGATTTTGTTTTGGCAGGTGTGGATGAAAGACAGTTAGGTGGTGTGGGGTTTTTTAGTCTCTCAGTGATAGGTCTGGGCAGTAGTGTCTCAGAAGATCCAACTTGCATATTGCTTCAGCTGTGAGACTGTTTGAACTTTAATAGTTTTCTGTAACTTCTTATTTCATACTTTAAGCCACAAGAGGGCACTGAATATTTTTGAGTTGTCTCTAAATAAATGTAATAGTTAAAGATGTTTGTTCATTAAGTAGTTGTGCTCCTACACACTTCTAGATATGGGATATCTCTTCAAATATTTAATATAATGTTTTTTTTTATTTGGGGGTAAGAAAGTTACTGGAAACATTCAAATCTACTGCAAGAATATTTTGTTTTACTTTAAAACCTCGAACTTACAGATTTATTGGTGTGTTATATTATTTATGGGAAGTAAGTTGTATTCATCCAGGACTCTATCCTGAGTGCACTCAAGTTCATGAGTGAACGTGAAATGTAACATATACGTGCTAACTGAATGTGTACTTGCAACTCCCTTTGTTCCCCAAATGCATTCTTTAGAGATGAGCTTTAAAACTATGGTATTGTCATGCACGTAGGAATCACAAGGGGGCATCCGAAGACTACTACATCCTGTGAAGCTGAGCAGTGGGGCTGTTGCTATTCATTTTGACTTCTTTATGCAGCTGCACACATGTCAACGACCTAGCTAATTCTGTACAAGTTAAACCTTTCACAGCGGCTGGAGTGATGAGATTTGCCTGGTGTCAAATACAGGTATGCTTCAGTATCCCTTCTTAAGTCTTACAAATGCTCCTCTGCCTATGCATGCAATAGTCTGGGGCTGCTACAAGCCTCTGAAATAGAGATGGATTCTCTTGGCTGAGGCTTATTATGCTCCATCATCACAGAGAGCTAAGTATCCCTGGAGTATCCACATGTAGTGACATGATATGTAATGGTTAACCACAGCCACCAGCCACAGTGTTTTTCACACTGTAATCTGATTAATGTTTACCGTAAAATGTCCGTGTGTAAAAACATGTCAGGCATGGTTCAGATTCCAGTGGAAGATGGAGAGATGTARTCCTATTTCAGGTAGTTATTTATGAAAGAGTATCACACAGAGGAAAATGATAATATTTAAAGTACATGTCTGAAGTGACAGTAGGCATTAAGGGAAGAAATGTTATGCACCCAAGCTGGTTGCTTTTCAATTTTGCTTTTTTATTTAGTTAAGTAGTGGAAGGAAACTAAAGATTTTGGTGCATCTTGCTGAAAACCCTTAATGAAAGCATGTCAGGTTTGCTGCTGTGCAAGAAGATGGAACACTTTGATATCTGTTACAATTTTCACTTGTTTATATTGCAAATGATATTCCAGGTTTGAGTTTTCTTACTTAAAATATTTACATGTCCAACTTGAAACATTTGGGATTTGAGAAACTGAATCTTTCAGGTTTATCTGACAGTCCCTATCTAGACACCCTGTTGGCGCTGTTCTCTATTCAATTAAGGAGATACTACTGCAGTGTTATCACCCTTTGGGAGATGAATTGAAAAAGTGAAACTAATTTGAGCAAGATAACGGGAAGTTTGAGACAGTGCAAGGAACAAACTACAATCTGAAAATATACACAGACCATTTGAATATCCTCCGACTCTGACAGTTGGTCTGTTAGAGCACTGCTAAGTGGGGTACATAATGCTCTATAAACCAGCACTTTTCAAGGCTTTTAATTCCTATCACTTGAAATTCACATCAAAGCTCCTGATCAGCCAACCCCTCCTCCCCCCCCAAATGTCAATCATGAATCATATTAGTTCCCTGAGCAACATACTGGTCCCAAAATTATCAAAGCATCTGTGCTAAAATACAGAAGAGCAATAAAACTAATCAGACAAATAGAAGAATACAAATCAAAGATGCTAGAAAATCCCTATCAGTACAGAGCCACTGTTAATTGTTTTATGGGTTGAGTTTCGATTTCGCAATGAAGATTCCTCAGCTTTTAAAAACAGCATTTGCAAGCAAAGTAGGAGTTGTATTATCATTTCTTCCATTATTTCTTTATTATCCGCAGCCATGGCTTTACTAAGCAGATTAAAGCATGTGCAGCTTTCCACCTGCAGTGGGCAGTGCATGGTGTACATTTCTTCAGGATTCAGGATGAGACCTGCAGTATCATCGCTTGTTGGGCTGCAGTAGTGCTTGCAGGCACCAGCCTGCTGGGCCAGGTACTGTGCAGACCCAGAGACAACACCTGTGCAAGGGAACGTGCAGTCTGCTCCCTGGCGTTGCCCATCTGCCTACTGCTAGTGATGGGAGCTCAGCGGGAGATCAAAGCGGTCATTGCAGGTGATCTGCACCAACCTCCACATCAGTTTCTGACGCATTTCCTTTTTGTTGCTTGTACTAGCAGCAGGGGAAGCATATGAGTCTGTGGGCAAAGAAATCTAATTGACTGGCAGAAGMTAAGATTTTGCAGGTGTCTCTTGTAGTTACTCAGGGCTCATTAGATAGCTTAGCACCCATAGAAGTTGTGAAACATGTTCAAGGCAAAGAATTTTAAGAAGGAGGAAAACAATCAACCAGCTAAAGACCTGCTCTCTCTGCTTTGTGTTTAATGTTTTCAGTTTTTCTCAAACACGTAGCATGAGTCAGAACACTGGCAGACTCTATCTGCAGATCAAAGTAGTAATGAAATGAACACCCTTGATCCACAGGTCAGCATAAAGACCCTAATAACATGAAGAAAGGACCTGTGCTACTTTTGGCTGTTACGTGCCAGCTAACTGAGGAACAAAGGCATAATCTAAGACCATGTCATTCTCGCTGTACATCTGAAAATGCACATCATCTTATTCTAAGTTTCACTGTCCTTTCCTAGTGCATCTCCAGTAATACAGCTGGGCTCTTACATCACAAACCCTGCCACGGGCTTTGGTCCTAGAAGTTTGATTTGGCCCATAGTATTTTTCATCTTTAAAGTAAAATGTAAAGAGCAGTGTCCTTATGGAAAACAAGGGATAAGTATATTGCCTGAACATAGATAGTAAGTCAGTGACAGTGCAAGATGTACATTGTTTTAGAAAATGTGGTCAGAAAACTAGATAAACTCTGTAGAAAACTTATTCAATGATTAGACTGAAAAAAAAACATTAAGATTGCCTATCTACTTATTAACTTTTTCTTAACATGTATTAACAACCCATTTAGCTATTTCATGGAGGAACATAAGTGAAATTTATGTCAAGAACTTTTACCTTGGAAGTTCTGATACCTTGTTAGTCATAAATACTCTATTGTRAGTCTTGTTTTATTATAGCAGATAACATGTTAAGGTGCCAAAAGTCTGATTAGTTTAATTGATTGAAAAGCAGTATGAACTGGGGAAAAAATGTGTATATGGACTATATTTAACAATGCAGGGTTAGTGTATACATCCTTCCAGTGCCTTCACTGACTGGCATCACCATACACCAATCCCAACACTTTATAGTGTTTTCTTTAGATAACTCACTTTGCAGCCAGTCCTCAGAGCAACAGTAGTCATGGTACAGAGGTTGGTACAGCCTCTGTTTGTGACAGGAGAATCATCCTCGTATCTCGTGTTGCAGAGAGGTTTGGTGGGGGGTCTTGGTGCTCGTTGATGCATCTTGTAAGTGAGGATGTGGAAACCGAGAAGCAGGTAGTATTGACCAGTTGCATGTTAGAGGGCCAAAGTAGAAAAAACAGGCTTCTAGTGGTCAGATTAAAAGATGTACTAGTCCTTTTGAGTTTATTGTATTCCTCCATCTCAAGAAAATACCTGTAATGTATTATCATCAAGGAATAATGGGAGCAGCTACACTAGTCTATTAGTTTGGATCAGGAGTCTATTTTTCAGCAAGTATTATCATCGTCATCATCCCCATTTACTAGGCTTTAGTGCATGTCACAGAGCAATTTAAGAGCATATAAACTGAATTTATTTTGGATGAATCTAAACCAGAATACATACTTCAGATCCCTGCCTAATGCAGTGCAATTGTCACCGGAGACATTCAGTCCCCAGGATTGGATCAAAGCTGGTCTGAAGTAAAACCCTGTGAAATATGTGTAGGATAGATGCCAGGTCCCTAGTACCAGCTGTTTCAGTTTACAAATCTGTTCCAGTTGGGTTAGACTACTAGCACAGATGTAGTCAATCTAGAGGATTGTAGAGAGCCTCCAGAAGAAGAATTGTCATCGTGCAGCAGGTGAAGGTGACAGCATACAAAATTGAAGGATTGCTGAGCTTGCAGAAAAAGCCTTGACAGAAGAGCTTTTCAACCTTTCAGATGCCACTGATTTGACTACAGTTGACAAAATTATCATCAGCGAATAGAGGATTACAATATTTATTGGCACTTTTGTAGGTAATTAAAAAAGAAAAACTTTATAAGAAAAATAATATCCACAATTGCTGCTTTTCAGTGTGTCAACAATGAMGTAAGCATGGGTCTGAGCAGCTAGGATTGTTTTGGTGTATTCATTACTTAAGATCAACCAGTTCTTCATCTCTGATACTTTAAATACTATGAGAAACATTATTAACTGTAGTATTGTCATTTTGGAGTCTGTTYGCAAGGAAGTATCTGTTTACATTACAAAATCTAAATATCTTTATAGGTTTTATGAAATCCTAACCAGATAGTTGGTCAGGGAAAGGTAAAGCTTAGCCAAGTCTTATTGCCACAAGTACCTTCAATTTAAGCATAAAAAGAACCTATGGCAATTTCCGCACTCTCTGGCAGTAGCAAACAGAGGAGATGACTGAAGTTTGGAAGGAACTAAAAGTCCAAACGCAAATAGTACAATGATCTTGACATTTTTCAAATTAATCTGTACTGAATTTATAAATAATCTGGAAGAATACCATGGTCTCATCTACAGACCATGTGTCAAGTACAATATACTATCAACAAAAGAAATGGCATTGGCTTTTCTAGTACGAAGATCCTGAAATTTTGACAGATATTTTTATGTGGACATATTTACCACATTCACTTTCTGTGCAAAAATATGTAATTACTAATATTATAATTTCYTATAACCCAAGAGTCTTATTTGTTTTCCATCATTCAAAAGCTTTTAGTGCCAGCTTTATTCACAGGGTCACAGTATTGTTGAGGTTGGAAGGGACCTCTGGAAATCATCTGGTCCAACTCCCTGCTCTAAGCAGGTTGCTCGGGACCATATCCAGCCAGATTTTGAATATTTGCGAGGATGGAGGCTTCACAAACTCCCTGTCCAACCTGTTTCAATGTTTAATCACTGCTAGGGTAAAAAAGCAGTGAAAAAGAAAAGTTCTTTTTTTTTCCCCAATTTTGCTGTATTTCCATTTCCTTGTGTCCTCCTCTGTATCCATTTCTGTTCCTTTTTCCTCCCAGGAGTATTTATAAATAGTTAAAATATATGTTAGTTATCTTAATATAGTAATAGTGGACTTTACTTACTGGAATTTTTAAGACAACAAAAGGTAGGTAAGTTAATCGTTGATGGAAGGACAAAGGTTTTGATTTATGACATTTACTGCCTTAAATACCAAGCTGGTATGAAACACTGACTGGGTAACAACATGGGCTGTTTTCCTGTGCCTGCACTTCTAACTTGTCTTCTTCTCCAGGTGGTCTGGAGTCAGGTAAGAAAACAAAGAATGTATGTTCTTCCTATGTTGAAGTGCAATGTAGCTTAAAATGAATTTGAGAGAAAAGAATAAGTATGTAGCTATTGCAAAAAAAGAATTCTGTCTAATGGCCRTGTGGAAAACAAATGAAGAGAGATTTCTGTTTTCTTGGGGTCTTAGTGCTGCTATCTTTAATAGATTCAGCTGTACATCAGGAGGTCTCATCTAAGCAAAATTTCTGTTACCAAGATAGGAAATATATTTGATATTGAAATTAGCATCATTTTAGCCACTGGACATACTTTTTCGTGACTCTGTTCTCTGTTCCTCCAATCCAGCTGACCTATTTTTTGACAAAAAGTAACAGTGATCATTTTGAGAATTTGTATTTCCCATCTTTTGTGGAGAAATGTAGTATTTTGATGATGTGGTAATTCATTGTAGTTGCTAGGAATTTGGGTGATATTACACAATATATTAACTTGGAGAACAAACTCAGTAGATTGTTGAAAGTTCATTTTTGCTGTTCGTAGCTTCAGGATAATTTACAGAGTAAGATATTACTTATTGTGGTATTACTTTAAGTGGAATAGCCTTATCTATTTTAATTTATACAATTTAATAGTCTGACCCTATGAATCCAATTCCAATAACCTGATGTGGCAGTCGCATCCTCTTCCTCTCCACCAAAGGACACTCATCTGTCTCTGCAGTCAAGAGTTCAATCCTGTATCTCCTACTTTCCCATAGTTCTTCTCTATCCTCACCTCCCCAGCGTTTCCCTCCTGTACCTGCTGCCCATCACAACTCCCTGTTCCTGTCTTCCCAGCCTCTTGGAAACTCAGGTCTCAGCCTTGTTTAGATTCCTCTACAAGGCTTTTGTAAAGCATRTGATAGATTACACAGGTTGCTGCCAACATCTGCAAGCTATTGCACATCAGCTGACTCCTAAGAACCTGCCTGTGTGTGAGAAAGTGGCTTCTGATCACCAGGACCAACCATTTGATTTCCATAGCCCTTATTGCCGTTTCTTTTATGTTTCTGGATGTTAATACCAAAAGTTGTAGAGTCCAGAGAAAATACTGATGAGTTAGGGTATCTTATCCAAGCTGATTGACTGTACTTCATCTGAAGTCCCTAGTGAAAGAGGGAAATTTTGAGTGATTTATCGTATCCTCGAATAAATGCTAAGCCTAGGTGAGGTGGATCATCTTCTGGAGATACTAGCAATTGYGGATGTACCATATGTATTTTAGGGAAAAGATGAATTACTTGTATGCAGCTAGCTGCTTCTTTCYCCACTGGTTACTAACTGAGTCTAAATAACCAGCTGAAACTACAATACCTAATTTTTTGTATGACAAATGTAGTGAGATGTTTCTCACMCAGTTCAAGATGCCTGTGAACTGATAGCAAGTTAAATGTGTTCACAAGCCATGGTTTTACCAACTTTTAATGAAACTTAATTCATATTAATTATGTTGTTTCTCCACAGTTAGGGACCAACATCATAGATGTTCAGAAAAAATATTTTATGTAGATTTAGAAGTAGTATTGGATTAAATTAATTTAGATTCCCCTTGGTACACCTCAGTTAATATAACCTTCCTGTACATGTGACTGTGAACTGTGAATCTGTTATTTACAAAACTTTTAGAGACTGGAAAYGAATTACGCAGGTTTCAGTTGCCAGGCTGGTATTGAGACTACAGTTATTTTTAATCAGATCCAGGTGTTGCCACTCATGCAAGTAATATTTATACACACAGACATCCCTTCTGAAACTGAATATTTTACTGCTAAGATTCACATGACAAAAGATCTAGCCTTGTTCAGAAAAGACTAGAAAGGAAGGATCAGTTCTTCCAATATAAACATTCAGTGGCAGTTTCCAGATGCTGGAGATCAGCTTGGATTTCAGTTGRTCGCTGGAATTTGGTATTCTTTGGTATCGGACTTGCATTTTGTTTTATGCACCRTAAGTGCAGCTGGACTTGCATTGATTTCAGCTTCTGTTTTCTGAGCTTTTGCTACAGCTGGAGTAGCTTTTCCATGAGATAGCCTATTTTTACCTTTAGCATGGTTTTGTTTTCTGATTAGTAGATTTAGGAACATTSTAGTTGATAGTAATTATTGAAACTGCAAATACATTTTACTCTTCATTAATGGTTGTAAGTGCATTGAAATGGTTATTAATGGTTATAAGTGCATTTCAGGATATGATGCCTCTCCTCCATCAGTGAACTTTATCAAAGATGACAACAATATGTTTTTAGTTTTTGAAGATTGTRAGCTTTACCTGTGCTCTTGTTCTTCCGCATTAGTTAGAGCTGTGTGTGAGACTGTGAGTTTGAAGAATTCTTGTGTTTAAAAGCAAATTAAGTGTTCAAAATGTCTTATGCATTTTGCACATGTATTTTCAGCTTCTTTTACAAGCTGCACTTTGATTTCAAATCCTGAAAATACATGGATTAAATAAACGAAGTGTTAGGATGTAAGTACAATAAAACTTCAGAATGTATGAGAAGCCTTTTGACATTACAGATGTGTGSCTGATTTGTCTGGAAAAATATAGTTCTATTAAGCAGTACTCTTATACAATAAGTCTTTAATTTTAAAGTCCCCATTCTTATTTCTTAYGCACCAATGTAAACCTCGGTAACACCAGTTAACTCAGTGAAATGTGAGATCAAAATCAGTACTTTCGCATTTGTCATGTCCCATTTGCATACTTTTAGAAATATTTTTTCAATGGACTCAATGGTTTTTCTAAAATAACACTGGGTTTTTAAGAGTTGGGTATCTTGAAATCTATCAAAATCTGAAGCAACCCAGAACTATGAAGTACTGACTCTCTAATAACACGATTGTTTTAGGAGAGATTGGGTCAAGAGATRGATTCTACTCAATGCTCTTCTGTAACTGAAATTGAAAGGCCAAAATCCTTCCTATACGCTGGAACAGTAACTTCATGGTAGATTTCATTAAGAGAATTAAAAGGCCAAAGAAGAACGTGATTAAAAACTGTGTTTTTGTGTAGTATAAAGATATGAAGCATTTGATTATACCAACTCATACCAATCAGGCATTAACTATGTTAAAACTATAGATTATAGCCTCCACTTGGTTGGGCAAAGAGTATTTCCCCCTCTCTTAGGCAATTAGAACAAATGACCAAAATCTGAGGAAAAAATGTAATGCAACGATTTTAATTTTAGTTCAAGTGAATCAGAATGAATCTAAAGGTCAAATGAAATTTTGACCTTTAGAATTTGCAATATTTTTACTGTCTTTTGCTGACTTTTTTACAACACAGGCATGTCAGATTGAAAACACAATCTTTCATTAAAAAAGACAAAATAAGACATTCTGACAGTTTCAGACTTTTCTTTCTGAACCTATTCCAGATGAAGAAATTTAATTGAAAATTTTTTTATGCAAATGGATTGTTTTGATAAGAATCCATATTTTTAACAACAATAAAATTTCAGACAYATCTCATCACTTTTAGTCTCTTATGTTTCACCTCAAAATTACTTCCATAATTATGTGCCAAAATTCAAGTCTAGAAGAACATATGCATTTTAATCTTTATTGAAGTTTTTGGCCACACTGCTTTCTTATCCATTATACAGATTGTAGAATTGACCAAAATTAATATTGTTGTGGACTGCATGGACTCTATTTTTGAAGTTTTTGAATATGCTGATCTTCTAATGTTCATTGCTTCTAACGGCCATTGCATATGGTTCACATGGTTAAAAAAAAGGTCTCGGAAATATTGCATATAAAACTGCATGTAGGAGAAACAAGAAATTATTTATACAGAAAAAGAAAAAACAATCCAGGAGAGAAAAAACCCTATAGTAAAGATAAAATGAAAAGTTCCATCCTACTTTGCAGAATTGCTGCTATATCTTACTATTTGGTATATCTACACTCTGTATTGTTAGAGCTTAAAATTTGAGGACTTYTTCTTTTAAAATCTTCAGTTTGTAAGCTTCTTTTCAAATTCAGRAAAATAAGACTTCTGATGAGAAACAGGAAAAAAAAAGGTGGTTTACAATTTTACTCACTACATGAGATATAGTTGCTTAGTGTTATGTAAAGTATCCAGCCTAATAAAGAAATCAGATCATATTCTATGTGCACGTTAAGTCAAGGGAAACTGCTATGTGCATTTCATTAAGGTATTGCTCCAATCTAGACCTGGTTTTTGCACCTTGCAGAAGCAGTCTTTACGTCGGTGCCGTTCAGGTGGATGGAGCCCAGATAAAGCACCGACTAGGGTCCGAGGAGACCTGGGCTCTGCATCGCGTCCTTCCAAGCCTCCCTGCGCAGCGCTGCACTAGGCTCTCCGTCCTCAGGTTCAGCACAGAAATGCTTAACTTTCATAGAGTGCCCAGCAACCAGCAGGAGAAAAGTTCTGTATGGCAGCTGACTAGTAGCAATATTTGATTTCATGGAAATAGTAGGCTCTTTTTCCCCGTTAGTGAAAGAGTGCTCAGCAGTTTCTGAGACAGGAGAGAAAAACAACTGCAAAAGCTTTGCAGAAGCAGTAGCAGGTGATTTGCTTTTTAGCAGTGCATACCGAACCGAGGCAACCTGAAGCGGGAGGACACAAAATGGACATGTAAGCAAATAAAGATTTCCAGTGAATTGAGAAAGCAGCGGGCCCAGTCACTGCAGTACAACGCAGCGCACTAAACGCTGTTAGCTGAGCATAAAATGCATCTCTAGTACCATTAAGAGAGTCATGTTAGCCACATTTCATCATGTATATTCTAATAATATCTTTTTCTTTCTTCCCCCCGCGCCAGCCCGCTCCGGAGAMGACTGGTGAGTTCAGTTTGGAGTTTTATTTGCGCGCGCGGGAGGCAGGCAGCACGAACAGCTGCTCAGAAACGTCGGACAGACACAGATTTATAATTACTACTATTGTTATTGCATTAATTTTCACACTTCATAAAGATAACAGCAAGGCTCATGTCCTGCCTCACTTGTCTTTTTCAGAAATAGACTTGGATGGAGGAATTGATCAAGACATTTTTGACATCAATGAAGGTTCTCTTTTTTCTAAATTCAGTTTTTCTTTTAAGAGTTGCTTGATTTTCAGTACAGTAGCCACAGATCAATACAATAACTGAATGTTAATCTCCTCTTCCCTTTAGCTTTAGGACTGAACCTTTTTGAGGGAGATATCAAGCTTGATAGGGTGAGTGCGAATACGAAATATAAAACCAAAACTGTGTCAATGGCTTATGCAATATTAGGTCTTACTGGCACGAAAACGATTAATGCAGCCTGCTTRTATTAACAATAAATATGGTTTAGGTAACAATAAACTGAAAACGGCTGGGGATGGATTTCTACAAAATGCTGTAGACAATGAAGGAGTTGGGTACATTTGCAGAAACATTATCCAGAGTAAGATCAGCTCAGCCATTAGTTCATTATTATTAGCTTCTTGTTTCCTTTGCTGTGGCTTTTATGTTTGTACTTGCAAGAGGTTCAGCAACACTGATCACATCTAGACAGGTTTCTACAGAAGTTTCTTAATATATCTGAACAATATTTATTATCAGCCAATTAAATTTACAGAAGAGTGCTGCAAAAACTTCTTTGTTATGTAAGTACATTCATGAMAGCCAAAGGAAAATTAAATCTGTAAATTATGCCACATTTTAAAGCACCTGTCCAGTAACCCTATCCACTCAATAAAATAAAATAAAATATTTATATAACAAATGGTATCTCGACGATTTCTAGTGGCAATCCAAAAAAGTTTCATCTTGTTCCCCTGAAAGTCAATAGTGGTTCAGGCTCCCTTTTGGTGRACTGCTTCTGCTTGGACTTATCAATGGCAAGGAAAGCACTTGTTAAGGACACAGGAACAGACCTTTGCTTGTACAAAAAGTTGCAAAGTTATTCATGTCTGTGCGCTTCTTAACACTTTAGATTTTAATGCTTCCTGCAGAAACTGAAACTCTCCTCACCCACCCATCAAAATTTAGGTAATTTACATGGAGAAAGTGCAGCAGAAATCGGAAGCTCTGGTAGTAGGGAGCAAAGGCATTTGAAACCTTAGATCTCTGGGTGATCTGCTGGAGTTTTCACACTCTTTGGTTTGTTTTACGTGTTATATGGATTCGTAAGAGACACAAGGCATGCTTTGCAGGTTAGAGCTGATAAGATATTTTACTCCCTGATCCCAAATCACTTTCTACTAAGGCCTGCATACTTATTTTCTTTTTTGGATACAGGAACGAAACTCCATCATTGGCGACGAGTATCGGTGGCCCCACACTATTCCCTATGTCCTCGAAGACAGCCTGGGTATGGTATTTGCCCTTGACAACGCCTGTACGTCATTTTGATCGAAGTGTTAAACACAGATTTGGCCATCCTGTTTCAGGATTTTAATCCTTTCCTCTCCCCACTGCTATGCTCTACGTCTACAGCAGGGCGTTTTGCRCAGAGGATTAGCTCTGGGTATGCAAAAGCAGGGTGCATCATCTTGGCATCGGCGCTGACGTCTCGCCCTTCACAGATGCCTCTTACCCTGCTGTTACTGGATTCGGATGGGACTAAGAGCTAAACCTTTGCAGGGGTTGAAAATAAGCTAATATCTCAGAGGATGCAGCCAAAGAATTAGCAGTTCAAGGCTGGAAGAGTTCCCCTAAGAGATCTGTGACCTGCAAGTTGCACTAGGTGAAATCTGGTATCTTCATTCAGTGTTTATTTAGTGGTCGCTCAGACAAATCTCAATAAAGTAAATGAGAGCATTTGCAGAAGACAGACTCATGCACTACCCTGTATTATGTGCTCAGAAAAGTCATATTTTATACATAAGTACCAAAACATTGAAACAAAACAAGAGAATTATAGAATATCACAGCAGMCTGATTTATGATTTTTAGGTACCTATCCAAGTCTTAACCTAGCAAAAAACCTATTTATTTTAATTAAAGATTGCTGGGGCAAGACCTACCCTTAGGACTTGCTCCACAGTGGTAATAACACAAACTTATCGGCTCAGTATTGACATGAACACTGTTTGCTTTGCAGAAATGAATGCTAAGGGGCTCATCCTCAAGGCATTTGAGCAGTATCGACTGAAAACCTGTATTGACTTCAAACCTTGGGAAGGAGAAAAGAATTATATATCTGTGTTCAAAGGAAGTGGGTAAGAGGAGTAATGTAAAATAGTTCTATTCTTGTTTGGCTACAGGCTATTTTTATGGCTATTATTTGTTCTTAAACCCATGGGGTCTGGTTATAATTTTACATTTTGATGTGTCCATTTTTCCATTTCTTTTTTTAAACTGGGAATTGTAGTAGATTTCAAATCAGGTATTATCTTAGTAGTAATTAACTACTATTTGCTGATATTTGTTTTTGAATACAAGATGCAATAAAGTCCTTAAAGAGTTAATTTTCTCAGCATAGTAAAAATATCTGAAACCAATTACTTTTCTCCCTGACCTTTGGCTATATGGAATGTCACTTTCACGTGGTCATTCTAAATATACCTTTTTTTTTCGGAAAATAATTTCTGATAGCAAGAATGTGGTAGTTTTATCTGAGGACACTGAACTTGTTTAACTATAACAAATAGAATTGCATTTAAACAATGTCACATCAGCATTGAGATATAATAATATTTCTAAATGCTGCAAAGCACTGAGACATTTTACGGGGGTTCAGTTTGTTTACCTCTTTTGATGRCTTGTTATGTTATTGCACCTGAAGTTTTACAAAACAACATCTAAGTAATGAAGTCAAAATTGCACTAGCTGCTTCCCTCTCTAGGACATTTTCTGTCAAAACAGTGCATCAAGAACAAATATAATYTCCACTCTAAGCTGAACTATTTCTTTCATGTTAGAAAAGGAGATCGTGGAAATCTTGATGGCCTGGTAAGGACATTTACTTTCAGAAAATCATTTCCTCCTACAAGCAGGGCTGCTTCCATCTGTAAATGGAAGATGATCTTCAGATAATAGAAATGTTTCCCTTCCTCTTTAGCCTTGCCCTGAGGTATTTGTGGCAGATAATTGCTTCAGAACTTCTTCAGTCTCTAGCTCTTCGCGTGTTCTGCTCTTCGAGATGTGCGCGCGGCATTGCAGCGCAGCCCTGAAGCTGTGAATGTGGAGACTAACAGAGCACTGCGTCTCCTGGGCTAATGACTCCTCTGGCTCTCTGGGCTGAAGGGAAAGCGCGTCCGGGGCTAGCTTCTGGAGTCCATAGTCGCAGGGAAGTATCCACTGAATTTACTAGAAATGGTACCCGAGAAACAACCACAACCTGCAGCCTGCGCTAACTGAGAGGCCTCTGCACGATGTTTCGTTTTGTGCCTCTCTCGGAAGAGAGGGGTCACGGTGGTGGAGAGCGCAGGTCGCTCCAGCCGGGCAGCGCCTTGCCTTCACTGCCCAGCACGCTGCTTGCGCCGAGATGTTTCTATAGCCTAGCTGACAGATCAGTAGGACTGTTAATGGTCAGCGGCATTTTTTTAGAAGATGGGCTACTCTCCACAGTCTCCCCAAAGTGGCTGACTTTGGAGAGTGGGTTCTTTGGGGACTGGACGAAGGAATTGTCAGAGCTGACACCATGCTACTGGCCTTTCGCTCCCCTCCGTTCCTGCGTTCTGCTATAACGTGACAAAGTGAACTGAGGTAAACCAGCCAGGTTCCACTCTGACCTGCCCGTTTTTTTTTGTTGTTGTTGTTGTTGTTGTTGTTGTTGTTGTTGTTTCAACCGAGTCTCCCACAACAGCAGTCTAAAAAAATCCCAGTCCACACGGTACAGTGCATGCAAAAGCACAAAGTTCCTGGAGACACCAGCCAGATTCATAAAGTCTTATCACACCAACAAAAAGTCAATAAATCCTCTTTGTCAGCATCTATGAAACATACACTGGCAGGGGGGTAAACTCCATGTCAAAGACTTGCAGTTGGTCATAAAGTCCTTGTCCRGGTCTTTCTTTTGAATACATAAGAAGTCAGCCACAAAAGAAACCAGCTGCTGTTTTGTTGTGTTGACYGCCCAGTGCAAAAGTAGGGGTGCAGGCCCTGATACACATATACGGTGTCATCAGCTCTTTTCCTGTCCACATTGTTTATCTAACGTATGCCAAGCCTTGGCTATGGCCTGTATAGTGTTTACAGATATATGAGTGTCTGATGCCAGACAAGTAGAGGTTGTGTGAGGTTCTCTAGCACCGTACGGACTGTCAGTCTTCCGCGCTTGTTAGTGGTGAGAGAAYGGGTCTTTCCTCGATAACCCGAGGGTCAGAAATTCTGTTCACCCACCATTGCGCTCAGCCTTTCGCTTCAGCCTTCTCTTCAGCTCTGCGCGTTTGCAGCAGAGGTTAAACCGCAGATCTATTTAAAGACCTTTTCTGGACTCCAGCCTGTGGGCTAAGCAATATATATGAGGGATGATTCAGGTTACAGAAACGGCAAGATGTGGCGGGTGCCTGCAAAGCACGTGGACCTGTTTGGGAAATTGCAATGAGTGTGCCGTTTCTCCCTCCTCCTCGCGTGAAGAGCAGGAAAACTAGACCTCTGGCTAACCAGCTGCAAGCTAGCAGATCGAAATGTTTGTGCTCTGACACTGTGGGGAGTTATTTACTTGCRGGATATTAGCATAAGAAAAAGTACCTGAAATAACAGATGGCTCTGTATGTTAATATATGCTCACAGAGTGTCTTCCAAAAGGAAGGYTAGTGAGGTTTACCAGAGCAGGTACTATTCCCTGCTTCTGTAAGGTCTGATAGAGCAACTTCCAATGTGGAAAACATTGAATCTGAGGAGATACGGTCTTAACATGCTTGGAAAAACTGGAACCCTTTTCCTGTCTTTTGCTCCCTCCTAAAGACATTGCTAATGTGTAATTCCAGGTGTCCAGTGCTTTGCAGCGTCATCTTCTYCCTTACACAGTTTATTCTCAGTGCTGAGCCGCACAGAACATGCCTTTACTTCTTCTGCAGTTGAAGAAAGATGGTGTCGTAAGCATTTGGTAGATGGAGGGCAAGGGGAAGCTGCATCCCCTCACCATCTGGATGCTAATTTTGTCAAGTGGCCTGGATGTCCCTGTGGATGTCCTGTGCTCTACGTGACTATTGTGAAACCAGATGAAAGGACTTTGGTATGAAGTGGACCCAGAACTCTAACAGACTCTTTCCAYGGTTGCACAACCAGAAGGAGCTGAATAATTGATGCAAGTCCTTGCTCAAGAAAAGCAGTAAAATCATGGATGCCAAATGTGTTCCCTTTCAGACCACATGTTGTGATTTTAATGAGTAATCAATAGTTAAGGCCCATGCGGCTTTGTGGCAAGAGAAATACTGTTGCACTAATAAGTTACAGGGCTCTGAAGTGCCTGGTGTGCTATTTTTTAAACTTCTGGGGTGATCGGATTGGAAATCCTATGGGATATTTTGTGCCTGATTAATTTTATAGACTTCATTGGGTAGGTGTTGATTTATTTACTGCATAAAATATCAATTTAAATGTAACTCTCYGTGCCTGCTAGGTTGTGGATGTGGGGTGCCATTTTATTGGTTTGTGCAGATAGCTCACTGAATGTCATTACTCTTTAATAAAAACTTCCAGCATAGCTGTGGTTTTCCATTTCCTTACAAGTGAGTGGTCAACAAGTGCTCTAGCACAACTCATGAATATTTAGAAAGAAAATAACTTATGGAAAGCACCGTCAGATCTGCCAACCATCCACAAAGTAAATACAGGCACTCAAAAGAGTAATTTGTCTTTTTCAAACAGTCACTAAACAGAAGTCCAAAAAAATATAGAGAGGCACAATGTCAGAGATGCGAATTTACGCTAATGCTTTTTTTATCTTAGAGATAGATAGCATCAAAGTGGTCCACTGTGGCCCAGTCGAAGAGTAGGAATTAGTTAATTTACAGTCATTTGATTACCTTAATTCATGTGCCCATAGTCTTTGATGTTTAACAGGATATCAATGAAAATCCTCATCATTTTTTTCTGTCACAAATAGGTCAACATTTTTGTACTAAAGAAAACCCATTAAAAGCGAGAGCTGTGCAACTGCTTATTCATCAAAACAGCATTAAACACGAGAGGAAAAGATTCAGTAAGGAACAGATCAATGAAAAAGTGCCCTCTGTAGCAAAACATAACTTTAACACTCAGAAAYGTACCTCTAGAATACACTGGTTCTGGAGTCCACATGGAGGTGGTACGTGTTTCACAGATCTGCCTTTCATTATATTTCAATATTAGTTGCTGGTCCTCAGTAGGAAACCGCCAACAGGGGCTGCAGCAGCTTTCAATCGGAGCCAACTGTGACCGAATCGGGACGATTCAGCACGAGTTCCTGCAYGCTCTGGGATTCTGGCACGAGCAGTCACGGTCCGATCGGGACGACTATGTGTCGATAGCGTGGGACAGAATTCAGTCTGGTGAGTCCGGCTTTGCCTTCGTGCTCTTACACGTGGTGTAGCTACRCAGCCAGTTTCAGCCAAACTCCAACAGTTAGAATATTCTCTCACCTTGACTGATTTTTCACAACAAAGCGTATCAATAAATTAAATATCTAGAGATATCTATTTGGGACAGAAAGCCCTATGTTTTTGCGGCTATTGTTATTACTTGTATTATGGCCATTCCCAGAGGCCTACGTGGAGATCTGAGCCCCACTGTGCTAAATGTTGTACACTGAATGAAATGTTGTACAACAGAGGAGAATAATTTCATTTCTTTAAACGGATCCTCTAAAAGCAGTTTTACAGTGGGAGCTTTTTACAAAACAAAAGTAATAAACAAACAAAAATCCTACCCTGAAAAAGCCAGTGCACCCAAAACCTGTGGAAAATCTCCAAAGAAAGAGTTGATCTTTCTCTTTCTCCYATGCCTCCAAGCACAACGCAGAGAGGGGAGCTGCCCTACCACACAAGCAATTACTTGGGCAATGCAGCTTTTTAATTTAAATATTAGGTTATTTCTCACAAGTATCACAGTCTGCACAGAGTTTCTGAGTGTTTTTGCAAACTGTGATCCTCTGTGTCTGTCAGGCAGTGTGAAAACCAAGCTAGAGAGGCATTACTCACACAGAATCACAGACTCGGTAAGGTAGGAAGGCACCTCTGGAGATCAGCTACTCCAACCCCCCTGCTCAAGCAGAGTCACCTAGAGCACGTTAGACAGGATTGCATCCAGGTGGGTTTTGAATATCTCTGTGAAGGAGACTCYACAGCCTCTCTGGTTTGCAACTGCCGTTGCAAACTGCATTAACCAGAGTACCGAAACAGTAGGTCCACTCCTGAGTATCCATACCTATGTTAATAACATATGTTAGTAAGTTGAAAGCAGAGAAGAGTAACACAAATGATAAGAAGTCTAGGCAAGTTTCATCTATTTTGTTTGAAAAAGCTGATCAAAGCTTATGAGTAGCTTTGTGGGGGAAATATTTCRGATAGCAAAAAAGCTTTCTTTCATCCACTAGAAGTCATGTCAGGTTACAGTGACTGAAAGAAGAAGCTAAATAAATCTAAATTAAAAATAGAATAGTTTTTTGGAGTAATTACAAGCAAATATTTACAAAAATATGCTTAAGGGTCTGATGGATTCTCTGTTATTTAAACCCTGTATGTAAAGAAGTGGTCATCTTGGGCAATAAAGAATTCTCCTTTTTAGGCAAAGAACATAATTTCAATAAATATGATGATAAAACATCAGATTCCCTAAAYGTTCCCTACGACTATACTTCTGTGATGCACTACAGCAAAACTGCATTCATGAATGGGACTGAACCAACCATCGTGACGAACATACCAGACTTCATGGATGTAATTGGACAGCGAATGGATTTCAGTGATTATGATCTCCAAAAACTGAATCATCTGTACAACTGCTGTGAGTTTYTCCATTTCCTTTAAATTCTTTGCTTCTGATATTTGAAAGAAATGAGGGTGGTRCATACATCATGCCAGACTCGCCCAGGCACAAGTAAAAGAGATGTTAACATATTTGAAGAATGGAATTGCGTTAAAAACACCAGAAATAATGGTACAGCTAGAAATAACCTAGACCTCCTGCAGAAATGCTGCTGCACGGCAGAGTTTTCCATGCAATTTTATTTGACCTGCAGTTACAATCAGCAGCTGATTTTTGTTCATCCTTTGGGTGGCTGTTTAAAATGCATCCTTCTGCACAAGCTTCCTCTCCCCTCACCTATTATTCTCCACTGGTTGCTTCAGACACTGTACAGGAATTAATATTTTTGTGTGGCTGCTATATCTACTCAATTTTCGTGCAGTCTTTGAGACAGAGAGTGTGTTCATTCAAACAGATTATGGTCATTTCTCYGAAGAAAACATGAGCATTTTAAAATCTGGTTTTAGTTTCAAACACAGTTTCTTACAACAGTGGTCAAAAGAATTATTTTGCTCATGTGAGTTTTATTTTAGAAAATTGAATGAAAATAAGAGACCTAGAAATACAGACAATTCTGTTACCAAATGGTTTGTGGATGGATTGTACTTTGTAGTTGTCACTGTAACAAATGTGCTCTGGCAATCAGATGAAACTTTTATTTCATTACCTCAGCATACCAAGCAGCAAGTAATGTTTTACAATTATGTTTTAAACCTCATTCTACAGATATATTTATTAAAAATCCTACTGGTTATTAAAACAATGCATTTTTTTGTGTGTATGATTCTGACAAGAATATTTTTGTCATGYAAGTCTAAGCTGAAGACACATTTATATGCAGTCCTAGCTTGCAGCACTTGACATACTAAGTTAAGTTAGGCCTTATAAAACCATCTAACACTAAGGATGTCTGTAACAGTGTATGGGATCCTTCTTCCTCTCCATTATTCTTATATGCTTTTCATCATTCTCATGYATTCTATTAATACTTTATTACATTTTACCTTTATTCTTAAACCTTGGTCATATTCCTCCTGGTGTTAAAATTGGTCCCCTCCAAGCCATATTGAAATTAGTGACAAAACTCCCACCACCTTCAGTGTAATCTGGATTTCATCAGCTCCCCAGTGTGTTCCTTGGCTTAATATGATGTGTACAATATTCCCAGAGCCATAAATGATCTCCAGATCACCCACAATTTGCCCAAGTGCCAAGAAAGACTTCAAAGGTTTCACCCCTGACTCACCCAGTGGCTAAACTGACCCTTTCAGTTTAAAGGAAAGACTGAGAACACCAAACATGATTTGGATGGCAGATGTCCTCCCAAAGGAATGAAAATGTCTCCTGAAGATTACTTTTATTGCTGAACAAAATTTAAGGAAAAGGTTAAGCTGAATTCCTGCTAAAAACTTGTATGGTTAGGAATTGACATTAAACATTGGAAAGACGGTTTTTAAATTGAAAATAAAAACCCACAGCATATGAATTTCTAAGTAAAACTTCAGATCTGTACTGGTATCTTCTTCAGGATTGTCTTTCAGTCCTAGTGATAAAGGTAATTTCAGCATATTTTCCCCTTCTAACATATTGCTTAGCAGAACTGACTATGAAATACTCCTCAGCCGTTGGAAGTCAGGACACATTATTCACCCCCCATGTATTATCTTACAAAACAGTCACTTAAAAAAAAAAAAAAAAAAAGTCCAGCCTTTCACTAAATGTCTAGAAATTATCTGGCTTTTGGTGCAGATGGAGTTCAAAAATCCCTTCAGTGCTATCTTTTGCCATTTCATTAATTAAGCTAAGAAATACACTGTATATTATAGGACCTTGCTTTTCTCTTGCTTTTGTCATTCAGTTCATCATTTGACATTAGACATCATAGACACTTTTTAATTGAAGTAGAAATTAAAGTGTATTTTGATTTCAAAGAGTTCTGTCCTCTAGTAATCCTATTTTTACTTACCGTCTTGCTTGTGCAAGACTGACTGATGCTCTAGCTGTTCCCTCCCCCTCCATTATAACTGTGAAAGCCAAGCTGAGCACATACTTGGTTTTTGCAGAATGATAAATAGTATATCTTGAATGATATCAATTATACAACACTTATCACCTTACAACTTCTAAAGCGCTATTAGTTTTCTCTGAGGACAGTACAAAATACCTCAATAGTACAACTGACTTGGCAGCAGTTCATACTTAAGCACTTCCCCGTACAGTAGTGCAAGTGGTACGTGTGGCGTGCTATTGAGGTTGGTTTTTATGATGACAGTCAACGCCCTTTCTTACGGTGCAATGAAACCTTTAAACCTGCCACAATATTTTAGACATAGTTTGAAAAGCAATTGCATGAAGCATGTTAGTAATGTAGCTGTTTTCAAGTCATGTTTGGTGTCGCACAGAGCTCAAACATGGGAGACAAAACCTAGGAATAGAGAYAAACCTGGACTGTGGCTTCTCTTATTCATCTAGAGTCAGCTTTAGACAGAGAAAACATTTTAGACAGGCTTTCCCTTTTCAATATTCTTGCCATTCACTACTGAACTGTATGTTTCCTTCAATTAATTTCTTCTTGGTTATATTGAAGACAGATCATCAGAATTTGTATGAGCTGAGATGGCCACTGGTCTCAAATCTACTTTTGTCAAATGTTTTTTTTTTCTTTTCCAATAAACTTTTGAAAATCAAGGCTTGCATATTGCAGTGAAAACAGGCRCTGCTCTACTGTATTTCAAAACAAACACTGCAGCTGTGGAATGAGGGAGACTCAAAATCTGTGGCCAGGTGTGGACTAACTTGAAGAAAGCAGAGGAGCAAATGGGAAGTCTTCAGACCCTTTGGCTGTGTGATAGCTGGTGGATTGGGGCTGTCATTGGTGTTCCTTTTATAAATTAAAGATGTGATAATAATTAGCTAGCACCCTTCTGTACTTGCTAAGTGCCCCAGTGTGGCCCTGACAACATCCTATCAGCTTCAGAGTTAGGGGCCAAATGTGATGAATTCTTGGGCATTATACCTGCGTATATTGATGGTACTGGAAACCACTGATCATTTGGTATGTTTGTGTTTCTTAGTCTCTCTCTACTCTTGGCCCTGGATGTTTAAATTAAAAAGTATGTCATACAACAGGGAGTCATAACTTTTTTTTTCTTTYCATGTTATAGCCTCCTCCCTAAGCTTCATGGACACGTGCAGCTTTGAACTTGAGAATATATGTGGTATGATTCAAAGTTCAGATGATAACAGTGACTGGCAGCGCTTGTCTCAGGTTCCTGCTGGGCCAAATACTGATCATACCAATATGGGAGAATGTGAAGGTATGAGAAAAGACTGTTCTTATCTCTTTGGGAAGTGTTTTCTGCAAAGGTTTGTGAGTTGACTTTGATCTCGGCCTTGTTCTTAGTTTATTTGTTGACAAGTTAATTTGTCAACATTTGCAGTTGCAGTTAATTTTTTAACTAAGAAACATAAAACATACTTAAGGCTATCATGTGACATGTTCTATTTTCTGCTTATTTAAGAAGATTGAATGTTCTTATCTCTTTTGTTCTGTTTTCTGGACTTAGTGTAACACCATCACAAGAACATACAATGTTCTAACCTGTGGTATAGCTGCACCAGAAAGATTATTGCTATAATAAGACATTTATTTTTGAGTAATTGCTTAGTAAGTCTTTGGAAAGAATTGCAATTTAGGGTTTATGTATGTCATCAGGGCTCAGGTGAACAATTAATTGGGAATAAAGCCAATTATTTCCGAACTCATCAAAGAAAACTTCATGAATGCAAGAGCCTAAGACAATCCTCCAGAGAGATTGTTAACTATAGATTACTGATACTGGGTAAACAGTTAAACAGGGGAATCTATGTTTTTGAGTACAAATTGCTAGAGACAATAAAAGAGGAAAAAAAAATCCGAGGAGAAAAATTTGGCCTCTGAAGAATGCAAGTGGGTAACAGTCCTCAACCTGGAAGACTGGATTTGTACAAGTTCTAGCTTCCTGGGAGCCCAACCTGACTATGTCCTCTGGTGTCAATTCAATATAGCACTAAGTAATACAGGTGTGCAAGGAAAATTTTATTCTCTCTCTCCCCCATCACTTATTTCTCATTGACTTTTGACAGCTTCTGGCTACTTCATGCATTTCAATACCAGCACTGTAAGAGAGGGAAGCACAGCTGTCCTGGAGAGCCGAATTCTGTATCCCAAGAGAGGCTTCCAGTGCCTGCAGTTCTACCTCTACCACAGTGGGCATGAAAGCGACCAGCTCTACGTCTGGGTCCGGGAGTACACCTCGGCCCATCCCAATGGTACCCTGAGACTCATTGAAGAAATAAGAGGTATAGATTAAAATTGCATTCTGATTTAATCTGGACTCAACACCCTTTCCAAAATATTGGGGAAAAAATATTATAGCAAAGTGACTCATCTCCTGGTTTTATTCTTTGACTTATTCTCCAACTGCGCAATTGATTCTCCTCTGGTGAAATTGTGCTTGATGGATCCTCAGTCAGTGATTTTCCAATAATATAATCAATTGCCACAAATTACAAACTCTTCCATTATTGAGATAGTTCTTTTGCTAAAATATCTGGAGTTCCATGAGCAGTCGTTTTAACTGTTTGAGAATTGCTGGTATCAATAGCAACAGAAGTAGCTGGTCATTGAGTAAATTATAATGAATAAGGCACTAATAATRAAGAAATGAAAAGTGTAAGTGCCCTGGGATACCTAAGATACCAAATTGAAAAAGATAAATAAAACTTGGCTTACTTTTTTGGCAATATTTGAAATGACTTAACTGAAATACATGGCAACAGGTCAAGATTTCAGTTAGGTCCTGAGGAATATTATGTTCCCGTGTGATTTAGAAACCTATGCTTTACAGAATGAGTAGTGAAGGTYAGTCAGTAGAAAAGAGCTCTTTAAKCTAGAATTGCCCATAATGCCTTATCATTAAACTGCATTCTCAAATCCTTACCTATTACTTGGTCTTCATTACAGCTACAACTAAATCTGCTGGCTACATAAGGATCTGAGCAAGTTCTTTCACAAAATAGATATCAGGTCCTACCTCTGCCTCTCTTTGTCCCTTGAGACCCAGCTACTACTAATGCCTCCTTTCTTGTCCTTTCCTTTTCCTCTTTACTTTTTTTTTCCATTTTCCCCCTTTCCTCTTCTTTCTCCCTTTCCCCTTCTTTCCTCCATTCCCCTTCTTTTCCCTTCTTTTTCCTTTTTTTCCTTTTTTCTCTTTTTTCCCCTTTTCATTTCCTTTTCTTCACGTTGATGCTTTCTTTATCCTTGTGTGCCATTAGGAATCCTTAATATAAGTGTCAGGGCTCCTAAGGATGGAGCTACATTTCAGATTACTCTGAGCCCTCCAAATAGAAAATAGTGGCACACTTCAGTTCTTGGTTTTAAGTATATATTTTTTCTCCCTAATTACAACAACAATAATGAAGAAAAGGTAAGAAATTAAGACTCATATCTGGGATCCATCCTATGGTGTTTAGAATTGCTAGGAACATTAAGTATGAATTCTATATTTGGGTTCGGCATTGTTTATTCCAGAAATGTGTGGACTTGTATGGTCTTCCTGTATGGTCTTCCATGCAGGTGAACATAAACTAAACAGCAAAAGACATTGTTTTGCTGTACATGTTATTTAAGAAAGATGTCATACTTTAATTTATATTACAAGACCCTTGTCCAGAGGTTTTTGTTTTCGTACAACCTGCTTTTGGAGTCAAGTGGAATTTCTGACTGCAGGCACTTAGGGATACAGCATCAGATTTGCACTAAGGTTATRTTTTACAAAGTAGATTTTGTAAATGACTTGCTTCCATTGAACTTAGTACCATTAATCATTTGACATGTGAGTAGTGCTTCTGCAGAGGCAAACCTCCAGCAAGCCACTTAAATAGCTAAGAACAAAATGAGCAAATCTTGTATTTCTAGTCTCCCAGAAGCCTCTGTGGCTTTTCTTGTTGAGATTTTTTGTTATTCAGTTATTTGAATATATCTTGCTCTGAATTTTGTCTTTTTAATTATGCAGATGACAGCCATCTTTTCTTTGTGTGTTTAATTATCATAACATTAGGACTAATTTAATGCCATGTTCTTTAAAAAATATAAAATGCAAAACAGTCTTAAAAATCAGTAATACTATTTTTACTCAAATTAAAGAGCTAGTAGGCATAAGTACTAAACCTGCAGAAAAATAGAAGTGAAAAATACAATCATACATTGAAAAWTTTTCAAGAAACATCACTTCTTTTAAATGCCTCAAAGTAACATCTAAGAGGGAAATATTCCAGAACCTCAGTGCTAGTGGAACTGGGAAATTCTTTCACAGCATTGGAATAGGCTGTGGAGATCTGGACAGTATTTGACTGCACTGTTGACTTGGAAATCCCAACCCTTGTCTTTCAGGTTCACCTGCAGACTACTGGCAGCTCCATCATGTTTCTTTGAATGTCACCAGTAAATTCCGATTCTTGTTTCAAGGCGTGAGGGGAACTGGCTGGTCAAACGGAGGCCTCTCTATTGATGATATCAATTTGTCAGAGACGCAGTGTCCTCACCACGTCTGGCATATCAGGAATTTCACGCATCTCCTCGACACAAGTTCTGAAGGGACGGCAGGAAGAATATACAGTCCACCTTTTTACTCTAGCGAAGGATATGCTTTCCAGGTCGGTTTGTATGTAAATGGTACGGTTGATAGCCCATTTAATTTGGCARTCTACCTGCACTTGATTTCTGGAGCAAACGATGATCGGTTGCAATGGCCCTGCGCATGGCTGCAAGGTACCATGATTCTGCTGGACCAGCATCCTGATATTCGTCAACGGATGTCAAACCAAAGAAGTGTAACCACAGATCCACTAAAATTATTAGGTTAGTTAAAAACAAATGCCATATCTGCTACATATAAAACACAGCAAAAAGATAAGTAGTCAGATTTTCTGTTTGTGTAAATTAGTGCAGTTTTTTAAGCTTCCAGAGGGTTGCATTTGCTCACAGCAAAAATACAATTTTCCTGTGGACAAGAAAAAAAATGAACAAATAGGTAGGTTAAGCTGGGGTTTTAGAGGTGATCTRCATAGCAGATAGGTGGATCATCCACTCCTAAAACTTCTTTCATGTGCTCTATAAAGATGCATTTAAATGTGCTGTAACGAGAATGAAAGTTTTCCAGAAGGCTTGAAAAGAAAAATACTGAGTTAACAATATACACAGTTGATACCAGATAAAAGCATGCCATTAAACAAATTCCCTCCCTCCTGGTAAAGGGAACACTAGTGTCAATACTAATCAGATGGACAAAGTACTGATTCACATTACATAATCTGTACTTGTTCAAGGTGTGATAAGATAAGCAGCAATTGTCCACAATAACATGGAAAGGAGGCAGTTTAGGTAAAGCTGTAACTCTGAGAACAGGGTAGGAGTCTCTGTATTATTAAAATTAAACCCCATATTCAGCACTGGATAAAGACTGCATTTAGGCTGAAAACACTCGGTGCATTGATATGAGGGTTTTGCCAAAAGAAACAGACTCTACTACTGAATTAGTTTYCTGGGCTTTCAGACAGTAACATTAATAGAGGAAGGAAGGCATCAAAATTTTAAGTCAAAATATTATTAAAAAAAGCCCAGCAACAGCAATAAAATAAACCCTCTAAGATTTACATTCATTTTTCTCTGACACACAGTGTCTAAGTAAAAGCCAAGTGTGGGTTATCTAGCCTGAGTAAATGGCCTCCCTTGTGAGTGAGAGGTTACATCCCCGCAGAGGGCTGGCGTTTTCCCTGGGCTCTCTGCCGATGTGGCCGCAGCGCTCAGCCCTTTGCCTTCCTTCCCTCGTACCCTGGACTTTGTGTTGTGTTTGCTCTCTGCTCCTTCCCCCTTGTTTATTCAAACGCTGCTGGTAGCCCAACATTCCCAAGAGAAACCTTCTAACCGGGACAGACACGGGAGCAGACAGTCATGGACAACCAGGCTCAGCTTTGAGATTCAGTCCTGGGTTTGATGGAGGGGGCATCAGCAACCCATGATCTTTCAGGTTGTTCAAGCACCTCTGGTTTACATCCAAAGGATGCTCTTTTTTGATGCTTTTTTTTTCTGAAAAGTACTGAAATAATGCATTTTACAGATGATTCGTGTGCTACTCATCTTCTTGCCAACTACACTTCAAGGAAATAAAAATACAACAGTTTTTCAGCTAGCGCTCTGATAACCTTGTCTCCAGCAGACTCTTTTCTCAATACCTTAGATCAAATCCAGCCGTAGTAGTAGTTCATTGGCTTGTGCACCTCATCATCGTGGAATCCCAGATAAAAAATCTACAAATACTATAGGCAGGTTCAGCATTACTCCTAATTCCTGAATTTCACATAACTTATCTACTTTTCCATATTCATGATATCTGTGAGCAAATAAGTAGAGGCAGGCAAAGTTGGTTGTTGAAAGAAGTCTTAATTCTATTCTGTAGCAAAGATTATCTGAGTGCCCCTACACTCAAATGCAGTTCATTTTTTCCAGATTCTACATCAAATTATTTTTGGGATAGACCAGACAAAGTGGGATCAAAGGCTTATTTTCCCAATGGAACTGCATTCATGAGAGGTCCAGGAAGTGGAACAAGTGCGTTCTTAACTCATCAGAGACTTAGAAGCCGCAACTTTATTAAAGAAGATGGTGTTTATATTCTTTTAACAACGGAAGGTATGAAAACATTGATGGCAGCTGATGCTGTTTGTAACACAATAAATACACAATGTGACCTACTTSTAAGTCACTAGTGCTGTAGATATAAATACACATGATATATATATGAACAGTTTTGGGGAGTCAGTGGGACTACTCATGTTGCTAAAATCAAATCACATTTTCCTAAATTTATATGTTCCCTAAATATGTGTATATCTACTATGTAATCCATTAATCTCATGTGTAAGTTAAAATCTAATTGCATAATATAGTGCTACTCCTGTATGAAATATTTTTAATAGCGAATTCTAAATGAAATTGTATGTTTCTGAAAAAATGTAAAAGTCCACTTTAAATATACAGCATGCTCCTGAAACTTAAAAAGGCTAGTTATTTATTCATTATACCAGATCAAGACAATTTAGAATAACTTACAGGTTCTTTTTCTTTCTCTTTATTTTTAGAGCTTATATTAGGATAAGAGGAAAAATAGCACAGAGTGAAAATTTTGTCTCTTTTTGTTTTCCTCATGCAGATATATCACATCTACTGTCAGCTCAGCCAAGTGTTTCACCTACCTTTTTTACAAATACTTCCAATGTCAACACCATCAAACCTACCTCCACCACCACCACCAAGCCCACCACCACTGCCAAGCCCACCACCACCACCAAGCCCACCACTAGACCTACTACCACCACAAGAGCCACCACAACAACCTCTGTCATCCTAACTAAACCCCCAGAAATAGATATTGTGGATTCCTGTCCAGACAACCTTTGTGAAAATGATGGTATCTGCATTATTGTAGATAAAGCACCTGTGTGCAGGTAAYTGTCTTTATTCATTCTCAAATACAGTTTGATAATGAGTAATAAAAGCTTTTAGTAGAATAAATCTTTGTTCTTAATAAAAGGAAAGATAAACTGTAACTAACTAAGGCAAACATTTCCAACTGCTACTGCAAAAGACTAAGCTTACGACCMGCCTGGGCTCCACAGAAGTTCCTCCGCTCGACATTTGACTGTTTTGAAGTACTCTGCTTGACTTACCTATAAATTATATCTAAAACATTATTTTCAGTAATGTATTAGTCCMATATTATAAAATGGACTATACATCTTAGAAATCCCTACAGCCAAATTTAAAGRATGTGAGTTAAAACATAAATGTAGCTGAAAGAAATTGGCATTTATGTCACTGGAAAATACTTTTTAATATTTCTTAACCAGGAAGTCAACAGAGACATTAGTTCAAAACTTGATTCATAAATATCACGCAGTGCAAATCATGAGCATGAATTGCCAAAGTGCTGCAGCTTGCCTTTGAAACTAGTGATGAAGACTGAGAACTAAAAAAGATTGTTTGGTCTGCAAGAAAATGAATAACAGCTTTCATTTAATTCTCACTTATATAAGCCACCTGGTGATTAGTGTTATTCCAGCTCACAGGTGAAGCCCGAAGCCGAAGATGGTAGCACTGTCCAGTGAAGCTCTGCCGAGGCAGGTAGACTGCGGGAGTGCTGTGAGGCAAAAGTCTAAAGGCCGAGAACARCAAGAGTCCGTGTGACTCATTAAGTGTTATATCTCCCCATTTAGAAACCTTTAAAAACAATTCTGTAAGGAGGCTTGCGCASCACATCAGGAAAACAGTCGTAAAAATGTCAAGAAGCTGTTCCAAGAAGGAGAAAAAAGTATCATGCAGAACATTACGCTTGATTTCAGAGTTATGAAAATAAAATGTCATTTTCTAACTCCTCTGAACTATCTGAAGTTCTGTAGCGTATGTGACCTACTTTTCTTCATCAATTTCCACTCTGATTTCGTATTGGGAAAACTAAGGGAGATATGATACCTAACTCCAGCTTAAGCTTGATCACATGAAGTCCCCCAACGGCCAGTAACRTTGCAGTGCTCTGCAAATAGATTCATTTTCAGGGTGGAGAATTTAGTTTTGAATAAATGGTGTGGGTAGGAACTATAGAAAAACAATAACATAAGGCACAACCAGGGTAAAGAAAATAGAGACAGGTGAGAACTCAACTGCATTGCCCATATATTTTTTTTTCAGTTAGATCACTGGGACCATCACACRCTCACTGTATAATCCTTTTCAGGATTAAACAACCTAAAATCCTTGATTCCTCCACCTTAGCCAGCATCACTGTCAGCTCCAAAGCAGGTGCTGGTGYTGGAATTCCCCCACCTAAGTTTTGGTTCAGCTGCCACCTGGTCAGGGATGCTCTGAGAGTCTGGGCTGCAGTCTCCATCCCATTTACCTCACAAGGTTTAACTGCTGCATAAGAGGAGCTGAGAATTAAAGGAAAAGAAAAAGAGGAACTAGAAGCATGAAGTTTGCTAGAGAATGGTAAATGTGACTGGACTGGATAACAACAGCGGTGTAAAGCTTCTGGACCAGTTCCACCAGGATTTTATTCAACTCCTYGCTATAAAGGCTCTTTTAAATTGACTGAGTGAAGGAGATGATAGAAGGATACTGTATAAAAGCAGAGCGTGACAAAAGGCAGAATTGCACCAAGAGTGCAAATTCACCAAGAAGGTGAACTGGTGGTAGTACAAGCAAATACTGCAATGATAGGGGTCTTAGTGACAGTATCAGTTTCATGGAGTAAGAAAGGAGTTTTCTGTCAACGGAAGTGCTATAAACTTGGCGGAAAAGGAAGCATGTAAGGCTTCTCTACTGGTAGCTGAAGCTGACCGTTCTGTGGCAGTGGCTCTATAGACCAGCTGCAGCTAAGCCTTAAACAAGCAAAAGGATCAGGCTGACATCTGGGTTTTCCCGCAAAGGGTCCCTATGAAGAGACAACCTGTAGAGGAGGGGAAAGATGAAGGGAAAGTAGCAAATCCAGATGCTTCTCTGTAAGGAGAGGAAGCCACTTAAGACAACTTTAAAATAGAAGTCTCTTTTAAGATAGTTTCATGATGRCTTAGGATATGGAAATAGTTCACTGGGACTTTTTAAGTAGCCCTCTGCATTCCTTTAACCTTTAGTTGATACCRCATGTTTGTTCTTTTGTCTTGTAGATGTCCAGCAGGTGATGATTGGTGGTACATGGGAGAAAAGTGTGAAAGGAAAGGCTCAACTCAAGAAAATATTGTAATAGCTGTTTCTTCAACCATAACTGTATTTGTTGTTATGCTTATTGTCACTATCACAAGTATAGTGTGCCTTAAAAAGAAATACAGCCAAGGAAAGGAAAACAAGGAGAGCTTTACTCTAGAAGAAGTAAGTAATTTGCCTCTWTCATCAAAGATATAGAAATTTTCTAAAAAAGTCTTTTTGCAAAATAAAAGAAACAAACAACCTCCTCCCAAACAACATCACYGATTTCTTGCATTAGAAACAGTCAAATAGAGTAAAAAGTAAATTGGAGGAATTGGATATTTGTTTTTAAGTCTGAAGACTCTAACTTAGGAATTAAAAAAAAACTCTATTAAATACAAATAACAAAAAGTCAGTTCATTCCAATGTGCCACCATTACTCTAACTGCCCTGATGTCATCCCACATTAGGAGGGAGAGTGTGGGCATATGTGAAAACTTTCAGTTTTTAACTGAATCTATCTTTTGCTTAGAGGATTTACATTTCACCTATTACTGCATTTTGTACTGATGCTCACACCTTAAAACACCTGGGCCATAGTATAATGGTAAAAAAAACAACCAACCAAACAAAGCAAACCAAACCAAACCTTGAAACCCTAAACAAAAAGCCTACCTGAAAAACAGTTTCTCTGTTCAGTGGCCAYTCTTTTTGCAAGGAAGAAAGTAGCCGTAAAAGCCAAGGACCAGGGAGAGGTAAAAGAAGGCAACAGGCTAAAACTATTCTGATGTCTGGATCAGCAATTAGTGAGTGTAAGAGAGATTTTTGGCAGTTTTTGATAAGAAGTTTCATAAAGTCTCAGGCTCTTATTTTAAATCCTCTGATTTCCAAGTCATTCTTGCAAGAGCAAGAATGACATAACTTAGAGGGACTCACAAGGCACAAGAGAAATTTTGTAGGKGAATTGAAAAGAAATTGCCTTCCATTCCCCTCTCTCTGCCATTTATTTTGTCCCAATATTCTGTGCATGATGTTCTGTTGAGATGCAGTATGTCTGTGCATTGCCACACACCTAGCACTGTTATTTTATCTCTTTCCAATAAATTTTGTTGGTTTCTTTCCAAGYAATGCTCTCACATTATACACATCTTTCCCTTCCACAGAATTGTCTCTCAAGATGTGATTTCTTTTTTCCCTTCCCCATTTAGAGTAAAACATCCTTCTGAAAATACTGAAAGCAAGCACCAAAGACTCAAGATGGACATCACTGGAAAACCACAATCACATTGCTATTCTTCCTGTTATCATTATCTCAGCCATCACGCTAAAGGTTTGTAAAGTCTGGAAAATAAAGCACCATCTGGATAAAATACTGCGTTAAAGCCAGTGAAGTGTCTGACGCTGTTGCGCGTAGGCTTGCGATGGAGAAAGATGGAAATATGTTGTGCAATATGCCTRCTCTATGCTTTAAGTCTGCCTGAACATGAAGAAAACACATAAAACTACATCCTGGCTTCCAAAGAACACAGGGAAGCGTAGGCTTGCCATCTTATCATGATGTTTTGGCCTGTACTATCAGGGAACTGCAGTCTGTAGTCAAGGGGGATCTGCCAACCTCGAGTTCTGCAACAATTTTTGCAATCAGCAGGGTAACAGTATGTGGGATGGCATCAGGTTCATTAAGTTACTTAGTTAAGGACAATTTGATATAAAAGAAATAACAGGGAAAGTGATACATTAAATGCACAGACACACACACATTAATGACCAGRTGATAACAGAGACAATAACGAAGACCCGAGCTCTTTGGCCACTGACTGATCAGCCATTAAGGGAACTACTGAGGCATAGCCTTAAAGATAGTCAGCTATGTATTGTAGCYGGTAAGAAGGGGGAAATGGGATTATTGTGAGTATTATGAAATATTTGGGGCAGGACTGTGAATCTTGTTATGGATATCAGAAAGGACTTGTGGGTTTATGTAAAACTTACATTTTGGGAAAGGGCTAAAGGTTGGGAAATAAGAGGATCAGAGTGGAGAGGAACAAGCATGGCAAAATGGAGCCAGCAACTGCAGAGACCAGCATGCAAAAGAGATCTGATGGCCAGCAATTTGTATCTCCGTATGACACAGGCCTTAGGGCCTGTAGGTCTAAGTGCCAGCAATCAGAGGAACTGGCATGCAGGAGAGGTCTATGGGTCAATAACTGGAGGAACTGTGGGCCATGGGGCTTGTAGGTCTAAGTGCTAGTAACTGGAGGCACTGCAGTGTGTGTATATACGTGTGTTGGAAGGTCTAGGTGCCAGCAATTACAAAAGAGGGCATGGGTCACAGGGCTGCTACCTGTCAGCAACTGGAGAGATCGGGGTGTGTGTTTATGTGAGAGAGGTCTAAGTGCCAGCAGCTGGGAGACCTGGGTGTCACCTCACCTCAGTAATTTTTTGTCTATATATGCATAATTTGCTAGGAAACTTCAAACTAAGCTAGCCAGTGAGATGGAGGAGACTCGCATCTGGAAAGACTCAAGGTCAAAACCAATGGCTAGGTAAGGGCCCCAGGGTCTGGGCATGGCTGTTAGGTGGGTTGAGAGCCCATACTAACAGTCAAGGGATCTGTGATTGCAGAAGTGCTTCTGAAATGGATGTGTGAGTGTGTGCATCCTTCTCGTTAGCAAACACCAAGCTGTGCTAGCTGGTGAGTAGGAGGTGACCTGCACACCAGGTAAAGGGCTAAACATCTGGACTGAATGTTGGACTTAGAGGCTGTACTGATATACAAGGGGTCTGTGCACATGGGTGTGCTGGAGAATGCCAGTACTCTGTCTGTGGCAGTTTGTGTGACCAGCCACTTTAGCATCCTCTGTGTGTGTGTGTGTCTGCCTGTCTTGGACACACGCATGGAGAGRCATCCAGATCTCAGAGCACACATGGCTGGGCTCCAGGTTTGGGGGTCCACTGGATTCAGTGGCTCCTTTGACATCCATAACAAGTAGGGCTATGATTCAGTGGGTTGTTGGGAACAGAAGAGACATGGAATTAGAAGTGCAAGAGGTCCTCTGAGTCTGCAGAAGAAGTTGGCAGTCACCATAGGCACAGGTTATAGGCACATTTGCAGTGTTTTTGGTGGAGAGGGAAAGCTCCAAGAGATAGGAGTGCCAGCGCGGAAAATATCAGGTCATACGGTGGTTGGAAGACTGATATGTGAATATGTTCACATTTAAAGGTCAGCAGCTACTTTGATTCCCTAGAATGGATATTGGTGATCATAACATTTGTTATGTAATTTACCTTAACTCTGGGCAAAAGCAGTTCAAATATATGCAATTTGATGAGGGGACTAGGCTTCTTCTGAATGCTGCTGCACGGTTCAAAACAACAGATGTGTATGGTTCTGTGCTGACATGACATGTGTAGTCTTCCTCTGGTTTATAGTCTCTGAAATGTAGTTAATATATTTAAGGCATTCGTAGCTGATTTTATTAGCTTTTGTTGGAACCCAAAGATTTGTGATAATAGTCAGACTAAATTACCAAAGCTTTTTCAAAGCTAACAAATATCCAGGATTGAAAGATACTCTACTATAGCTGTCTTAAAATAACTTCCCTATTTTAACATGTCTTCATCAGCAGTTTTCATGCAAATAATCCTCCAAATACTCAAGATATGCACATAGATTTACATGGAGTTAAGAAGAGACAAATAAGACTGTTCATAAATTCAACTGCGGCTAAAACATTTAAGAATTATAAACAGTGAGTATTTCGTAATTTCCAATGTTAACTATTTGTGGCTGCAGAGACTTTTATATATTTTGAAATCTAGATTGCATGAAATAGTGTAAATACTACCTGAATCCTAAACTCGCTTGTGCTTTCATTAGAAGAAAGCTTAATATACGGAGCAATATATTACAATATATTATCCAAGATGCAAAGTCCGTAGGATAGCTCATGGAATGGTAAACTTCTATRGAAAGACGTAAGCCAATGCTTAGTCATCTCCATCAGGAATCAGTGAAGAGCTCATCAAAATGAGCCTCACGGWCCTAATCAGAATAATTCACTTTTCAGGGAAGTGCAGATTCCACAGAGACAGAAGGTTTTATTAACGTCAGTGATGGACCTAACGGTTTAATCAGACTCCTATTTATTTCCTTTGTTAAAAACATCTAAAAATATTCAAGAGGAAAATATGCTTGTTTCAATTTTAAATACATAAAAATCACTCAAGAAGTGCTATGTCAGATTCTATAGTGYATATTATGGTATATCACAAATGCAGCACTATTAGCTCAAATTCCTGAATAAACAAGTTTGTCTCAAAATGCYAGTGCACAACTGGCTTACAGCGATGGTATTTTTCTGTTAAGAAACAAAGTGAGAGATTAAAAATGCGTATGTGGTTTGAGAAGTGAAGCTTTACATTTCTGGAGTTTTCTTCTTCATGAGTATACGCTTTCCTTGGATATCTAATTTAGTTTGTTGAAGCTGCAATACCTCAGCAGATTTATTCACAGAAAGCTTTTCTAAAAGCCTATAATGTACAAAATCGCTGAGATTTCATATATACTAAACCCCACCAGCGTTAAACCTGCAGCAACCGCCTCTCCTTTTCCTGCCCCCGTTCAAGCCGCGGTGACTCGGGGCAGAGGCCGTAACACGGATTTGCTCTGCCGGTGCCTCGGAGGCGACGCCGGCCAGGCGTGGAGCCAGCAGAGCACGGGCACGTTGCCTTCAGGCCTGTTTCTGTGACTCACCCCCCGGGGCTGACTCTGTCAGGAGTCACAGCACGGGGCTAAACCCCCTACCACCAAAAAAAAAAAAAAACAAACCCACCCTTCAAGCCAGTCGCTCAGGCTTGAAAGCCAAAAGAGTAGGCTGTTGGTCTATCTCCCTCTCTCTCTGATTTCAGGACCCCAGTGTTGTAGGAAATCTAGGCACGACATCTGATGTCGCTGCTCAGCAGCGCGCGCAGCTTCGTCTTCCTGAGGATGCGTGCCGGCACGCTGGACCAATTTCGTTGCTGTTTGCAGCACACAGATCAGCGTCCCAGTCTATCATCTAATGCACTAGTAGCAAATAACTGAATCGTAACATCTAATACGATGGCTGGCGCTGCGTGGTCCAAATGCAGAAAAGAGACCGACCGATCCCGGCTGCCAACCGTTTTGTTCCAGCTGAACGTTTCAGTTCGCACCAGCCAGGTAATAGGGCTCCAGGGTGCAATGCAGGAGCCGTGRATTGTCATGTTTTAGGTGCAAATAATCTGTGAGACCAGAACAGAGAAGCCCTACCTCTCTATTTTGCTGTCTTCCATTTTCCACTATTAGAGCACAGGCATTTTTTCTAAGACATAGATGCCACATGTCTGATGGCAACACTTCGTTTAAAGTACATTTGATTTTTCATATACACGGTCTTACTTCTCCTGTCCACTTGGACTGCATTGTCAGGCTAATTTTAGTGCCAGTAGTACAGACAGTCCAAAGGAGAAGATCACCACCAAATAAATARAATGTGATTTCTGAGGAGTTGTGCGGTCAATTGTTGTTTCTCGAATCTAAAGTTGTTGTTTAGAGACTTTCACAGTTTTTGATACAGTAATGGCAAAATATCTGTATTTTACCCTGATTGCATTATGAAATTATGAAGAGATTAAATACATGGTGCTGATTTTCCCACTTCTGTCAMCTATATATCATGTATCTTATTATAAAAAGTGTATCTCAAGTCAAGTTTTAACAGTTCATTTTGTGCAAGATTACAAAGTCTTTGCAGCAGATGATAGATCATCTGCTGTCCTTGTCTGCTCCCCTTTCTAATCATCCACAGAATGAACGGGTTAAAAATAAAAATTACCACAGCAGTTCAGCCTGAACACTCCTCCCACACCGCAGAAAAATAATGTGCTGGATTGCAAAGTCACTGGGTCACCCCTGGATCAGTCTCCTGTGTGTTAAACATCTTCAAAACCATCATCTTTTTTAGTTGATTGGTTGTTTTTTTCCTTATTTCTTTCACAAAATGCCTGAAAACTTTTGCCCGTTTAATTTGTTCTCAAGTCAAATTTCACTCCYTATAACATGTACGCTAGCGCAGGTATCATAAACACTGCAAACAYGTTTCCATTCTGGTTTTCGTTTGCTCATAAATTCTTAAACTGCTTCTAGTTGAGACGAAACAGCCCATGCTTGATCTCGGCTTTTGACTTTACCTATTGTGAAAACACAACAGTGTCAAAGAAGTTTAACCTGAATATCTGGACCTTAAAAGAACAAAATCAAACCTTGCTGTTTCCCAAGTGTGCAGTGCTGACTCTTACAATACTTACATATTACTGTTCTTCCAGTGCTGTATTCATGAGGGGCAAAAAAAAAAGATTACATACAATGTATCATACTTAGATCTTATCACTTTAAAAAATGATGGAACATTTTTATTAACATTTTAATGATAGCTGTTTTGTTTAAAGGTCACTAATATGTAACTAGAAGCAACCATCTTGTTCTGCCAGAGCTCTGTGCGTATGCATTTGCCTGCGATTTTTTTAGCACCATCTGGATCCATGTAGCCTATGCTACAAAAAACAGATCAAATCTTGTCAGCAGCGTGTCTTGCTCTTCCTCCGTGATTGATTTTTTTCCTACTTATCGTCATGTTGTGCGCACCCAGGTTTTGGAGGCAGACTTCACGCACATGCATACCGCTTACTCATTCAGAACAGAGCTTTACAAGTTACATAAAATAACCCTGGGACTTCAGAAGTTTTTTAGTTATTAATTTTAACAAACTTTAGCTTATTAACTGTAGCAGGAGTCCCTGCTGCCTCTKTTAGAAGAGTCAGGTTTCATTCTGGTTGCTACTTTCTTGTCTTCTTTACCAGGGCAAGTTGGAAGTAAGAGGAGGAATTGAAAACAAATGAGTCTCAGCTGGTTAAGGCACCGTCTCTGCAGGCAGCTAGGACAAACATGGGTTTGCCTTGGTCAAAAGGAGAGTGGCCGTGCTTAAGCTTTAAAGTGTGGGGGAGATGAAGTGGAAAAAATAAATCTTTGGGGTAAACAAATATGATTTTCTTTAAAAGAAAAAAGCCTTAAGAAAATTAAAATGGAGATAGATAGCAAATACCCACCAAAGCTCACCACGCAGTAGGCTAGAGGCCACTTCTCCCAAGCAGCAGCTCCTTTGCAAACATGAACCAAGAGCAGTTCCTGCTGCCCAGGAGCCACCTGTTCGCTCTGCTGCTCACAAGCTCCAGTCTCRCAGCGTGACTCATCCCCTCTACTCTCCTCCGTTTCAAACCCACTGCAAACGCACCATAGCGCACATTGCTAATGCACTGGGAGCGTCGTCTTGCACCAGCCGTGAGCAACGCCTGCTCCCTCCAACCACAGGGCCTCTTCTGGCCGCTCTCCCTTGGGAAGCCGGCAGCCAGGATGACGACGGCTGCACTGGCACGAGCACCATGCGAAGCATAACGTGGCATTGCACGCTCAAAGACTGAATGAAGCAAAACCTGGAACCATAACCCCCTCCCAGGCCCCAGCAGTGACCAGCTCCCACCACAATGCTGGCTCTACCAAAATCCTTAAGAAATCCCATTTCTGCATTGGCTGCAGCCAAGGGTGATGAGTAAGAGTCTCGCTTACCTTGGCAGATTTGCTGTAGGAGCTAGTGGAGCCCACCAAGCCATTGTAGTCCAGACATGAGCATTTGTCCTCCCTTGTAGGCTACAGGAGACAAGGCGGTTACAGTGGCTACTTTCTCGTGGGCTCCAGGGACCAAGCTGGCAGGTACCTGCACCCGTCGCAGGCAGGAGCCAGCGGTGGCACGTCACCTACTCCAGGAGCACCTGCACAGCTCTTCAGCTGGCAGCAGGGTTGGCACGTGGGCTGCACCGCTGGCTGCAAGAGCCAGACAGAGCTCTGGGGTTGCAGCCTGCCCCCAAAAATGAATAGTGAGCCCTGGAAGAAATCTGAGTTTCTGAGAAGCATAGCCACAGGCACGTGCATTTTGAATSTAGTCCTAGCGACCTCAAGAAGTACAGTTGAACTGAGATATGGGGAAGGGAAGGACAGAGATTTATGTGTGTTTTCCCCCCAAGATCCAGGAGTGATGGGGAAGAGCACAAAAATGATGTTGACTAGGTGAGTAAGCTGRGATCCAAATGAATAAGCTACTCGTGCCTTCGCACCGGGGGGGGGGGGTCATATACGTGCTTTCATCTTAGTCTTAAGCATGTCTCAATGCTTGGATTAGGAGGAGCCACTTGGTTTCCTATGAGCAAGCTGTCTCCGCTTCTGTGTGCCTTGGTTTACATTTGTGTTGCACAAATCCTGTCACAGAACATGCCCAGACTGTCTGTGGCTGGATCCGTATATTTGCTTTCTGTCCTGTTTCCCACATCATCTCAGTGACCTGGTGGAACAGGACTGAGCTAAAAAATGTTTTTTCCCTCCCCCCATTCCACAAATATTATTGAGGTTTAAAATACTTTCTTATTCTTTATTAGAGTAACACCAAGACCATTTCAAGCCTGGCTGACAAAAAAACCAGAGACCCATTGCCACAGAGCAGCCGACCCCGGTGTGGTCAGCACTGGGCTCATGAGCTCAGAGGCTGAAGTTGCCGGAGGAGCCTGTCCCAGGTGCATCAGTGAATCACAGGCCGTTTAGGAGACACTGGATTTGCATTAAAGCCTATATTAACAGCCCAGGCCAAACGGGAGAGGCATCGTTTGCAGCACAGCGGTAYGTGGGGGGTTTGGATGCGCGGGAGCTTCCCGCACCCACGCAGGCGGCGGGGCCGAGCCGAGCGCGGCTGCAGCGCTACGCCGCGACGCGGGCGCTGATGTGCAGCGTGCGGGCGGCGCAGCGAAGCCCCTCGCGCGGCAGGAGGGTTTTGGAGCTCCAGAGACGCCAAGTTTGCTCTCTTTGGAAATGCAAGGCTGAGCACTAGCTTCTTAATCAGCAGTTACAGCTGCTGTCAAACGTGTTGCAGGCTATCCCCTACCGATAGCAGAAGCGGTTTAGGGACTATTTTGCAATATAACAATCACTTCTTAAAGGGAAGAGCAGAGTACTTTGCCATGTTTCAGCTGCAGGGTCAAAACCTTTTCCAGACATCATTAGCAGGGAAAAAATATATCCAAATAAACAGTATAAAAATCCRGTCTGTATTTTTACTATTATGGTATTGAGCACATGACAGTAGAAAGAAGGCCTGGGTTGCTGAGCTGGAACCTAGGAATAGTCATTCAACATTTGCTGATGATACCAGGGGCTAATTGCTCCCCAAACCTCAAATCTAGGTGCCTTCAAGCTCTAAAAGGAATGAATTTGAATCAGCTAAATATTCTCACATTTACAAAGCATTTTTATGATTAATCACCCAGATGCTCATGGGAAATCAGTTCTTCAATTTATTGGAAAGACAGTAAAATCAGAGCTATTAGGAGGCCGAAATAAGAGCACAGAATGGATCGCTGTTAAGTCAGACCGAGAAGAGACAATTCTCTGGTGCTCTTCAGTAGTCTGTCTTTCTTCAGCCCCGGTGGTGCCCCTTCTTCCAGCAGCCACTGTCGGGAGCAAACGCAGTGCCTCCRCCAGCAGCCCCGAGGTGCTCCTCCACTCTGACCCCCCAAAAACTGGGGCCGGCAGGTTCAGCGCTGCTGGCAGAGAGACTGATTTCACTGCAGTTTCCACAGAGAGATCAAAGGACGCTTCCAGCATAAGCAATTTGCATTTTCCCATTGGTCACCAGGAGAACTAAGAATTTTAAAATCCTTTGGCTTTGCCCTTGTTTTGGTAAGTGCAGAAGTATCTGGGGCTATGGCCTTAAAAGATGCAGTTTGCCAAGCAGCTGAAGGGCAACTGCAGCCAGTGTTATAAGCTGGCTGTGTTATGATGAGCTGTAACTTTCATATAAATATCAAGAGGTGTCATTTTCAAATGCAGTTTAACTCTGGAGCAGGAGAAAAAAGTGAACAAATTAAAACAACACTTTTCATTATTCCAGGTATAGGTGTCTTCCATGCTTGATCAGTTATTCAAAAGCACAAATTAAGGCCATTGAAAAGAGACAAAGTARTACAGAGACACACACGTGTTTGAGCCTTCCAGTTCCCGAAGTTCAAGGGCTCCAGTAAGAAACCCTTTGCATTTTAGAATTTTAAATTCTTATTCCAGCATTTTCTTCCCAGGATGCTCCTGATTCTTAGCAAATTTAAAAATCTTGCACCAGTGATTAGCTATTAACTTGCCTACATGATAGGGTTACACCAACAGTTTGGGTGTATAAACAGTATTGCAATTGCTCATTTCAGGCTCAAACTAAAAACAAGAAACAGAGAAGCTGGTGTTTCTGAAGTAAGAAGTGTTAAAAAATATATATGTGTGTATGTATATATGTGAATATATGTACACACATATATATGTATGTATGCATGTATGTACGTATAAAAGAACTATAAATTTTTTTTAAGAAAAAGCTGTATTACTACAGTATTTTATATACCTAACAACAGCCCCAGGTCTTACTGCAAGACAGGTACATTCTAAAGATATCCTCAGAAATCCTCCTGTTTCAATAAACCAAATAGAAATTGTCAAACTATACTTTCCTGATTAGAGTTCTTGCTTCTGAATCCAGAATAATTGTTTTTTTTTCCTCTTTTTCTTTGAACTCTTTTTCCAAATTTCAGAGAAGTATGTCTATACCCAACCTAGCTTTCTGTTTTATTAAGGGACCAGCTTTTAATTTTATTGAAGGACCAACTTAATAGATAGCCCTTTGGTCCAAAGCCCAGCAGATCCCTCAGGAAGTCATTCAAGTGCCATTATACAACTGCTTTGAATTTTCATAGCTCCACACACACTATATTTTGATATTCAGCAAGGTGTTTGCAGCTGCTGTAAAGGCTCTTTTAACATGAAGTCCCTGGGTAACAAATCAATCATGACAACTCCCATCTGTAATGACTTGGTTATAACGCGAATAGTGTAGTATAGATGAAGCATTGCTTCCATACTGCCAAAAAGTAAGTTTGTAAGCTGTCCACTTCAAGAGAAAAAGGACATATTAAAACAAAAAGACTTGAAAAGTCTTGGGCTGAAAAGAGATGGCTTTCAAGTTAACTCATTTTTAAAACCAGTTACCAAATAAGTGATTAGATCTCTATAGCGTAGACCTGAAATGAAGTGTAGAAATGAAGATCTTGATTTATGCGAGGAAGCTGATACCTCTGSCAAGAGCTTTTGTGTCTCAGGTTATCATTATTAGGTTAATGTAACTTAATTATGAGCACTGAAAGCAAAGCATTTAGAAATGAAGTCACAACTGAGCAGCCACTGTGCCTAGAAGTGACAGAAGTGGAATAGTTCCATCAACCCGAGCGATATGCTAAAGCCCATTCGTGAAATCGGTGGATGTTTCGCCTGAATAAGCAGTGCAGGATTAGACTCTATTGCACATCATGACTGCACTAGCTAGAAACGTAGAACAGATGTCAAGTAAATAGGGAAGTGTGGGACAAARCAGAAGTAATTGTAAAAATGTGCCCAAGGATAAAATAAATTGATCCTAAGACACTAACAAACATTCTTGTATAAGACAAAATGAGTCTTTGTACTGGTTTGGCTTTTATTTTCTTGCTAATATTGCATAACAAAATTACACTGGCATGATGAGGAGGGGGGATAATAAAATAACTTATCAATGCACTATTAACTCTACATGCTCTTACCTAATAATAAGATATTGATGTCTCCTTTAATGCGTGTCCCATTGTTGAGAACTTTCTCATTACCTCGAAGAAGCATACACAAAATGGCTTTTTTAATATACTCATGGCCATGAACACTTGGTGCTAAAGACTCGCTTAAATGGTCAAAGATATCCTATTTAAGAAACAGGAAACACTTACATTGCACATTACCAACATTAGAACGGAATCTCATTATCCATTAGCCAGTATTAGCGCAATTTATAACTTACTTTAGTTTGAGCTTTGCAGAATTTCTTGATCTTTGCCACRTCGTCAGCTGAGAATGTGGGTGCTATTTCTTTGCTCATCAGTTTGATATTATTAGTCAACATCATTGTCCTAAGTATTTTCCTCCAGATGCAGAGAAATGTCATGAGATTAAGTATTAAATAGATTAACTATTATACACTGGACTATTGTCTTCATAACACAAAAAGCTGCTTAGGAAAGAGAAAGTACAAATAGAATCAAATTCAAATAAATTATTAATTTGTCTATTTTATTATGGCTTAGTGAGTGAAATCTGCACTGCAAGAGGATTTAATGAAGTTTTAACATCAGAATCCGGAAGAACTAGAAATACATACTACAGCTTTGGGATTTCATCTCTTCTCTACCTCTCTATACAGTAGTGGAATTGATACTTGTGTTCTGTGAAGTGAGAGAGATGCATTTTGGAGTTGGGGCATTTCTAACTTTGAAGGCGAGATAGACAGAAGAACTAATTTTTTCTTTGTCTTCAAAAGGCTCATCAGACACTTGGGCTTTGTCAGACGCTCTTCTAAACACTCATCAGCTAACGTTTCTAAAACCACACACAGTCCGAAGGAGTAATCATGTTAGAACCCAAAGTTTTGAAACAGAAAGCAGGGAAACACCACTGCGGCTTCTGGTTTCTAAAACTATTGACCATTTGATACCTTACAGGGCCTGGAATTTCAAAAGAAAGTGCTTGTAAGAAAGATGACTACCCAGAAGTGCCATAAAAAATGCTTTGGGGAAGGAASAGTACAATCAATATAAATTATCTAGAGAAAAATACGAATACAATCACAATCTCCATGTGAGCAATACCCTATGGCATGGTCCTGTCTCCCAGGTAAGAGAACTTAAAAGAAAATAAATCAGTGCTTCACCTGGTGCTTCACACTATGCTAAAAGGAAAAACATGGGAGTCGAGCTTGGAAGGAGCTAGATCTCCGAGACCGGGCTGAGCTCTCACAGGCAGACCAAGCACATCTTCCACTTCATAAATTAATCAAATTCCAGCTTAAATTGGCTCAGTTTTGCCTCAAATACTCCTAACAGACTTTCACATTTTGATGACGTCTGCTTCAGATATAATAACTTCTACACGAAAGGCAAAGCTCTGCTTCGGGAAGCTCTCCCTGATGCTAAATTTTGCCATACCAGCGTCAGCAGTAAGCAATGATCTGCACCGATCGTGCACGAAGAGCCTTTCAGTATGGGCTGGTCTCATGGGAGAGCAGCAAGACTATTCAGTGAAAGTTCGGCTTTCAGGAGGGTCCAGAGCCAAASAGGAAGAGAAAACATGGCAAAAGGACATGGAAATGTTGGGATATTAGGGTGGAAACGGTCAGTCTCAGCTCCACAAACAGCCCAGCAGAGACCTCCCTCTGGTCACCAAGAGTGGCAGACATCAGCAACCACAGGTGAGCGCTGTTTCCGGCTTCAAAAAA
>NW_028186601.1:2446423-2473856 GCF_003343005.1 Rhea americana | reverse complement strand
AAAAAAAAAAAAAAAAAAAAAAAAAAAGCATCTTCTGGAGTGGATCCTTAAGGAAAAACTGTCCAGACCTCACTGGTTTGGTTTGAAATTTCTCCTTATTCCCAGTTAAATTTCCTCATCACACACTTAGGTGCAAATCTGAAGCTTCCCCAGTGCGAGGGGGCAGTGGGATCTTCCCGAAGTGTGCCCTGTGCCACCTCCAGAGGTGCTCTCCTGCTAGGAGTCCATATCTGTGCTCAGAGCCACAGAGCAAGGACACTGCCCAGCAGCTGCTTCGCCAGGTCCCTCCTGGATGCTGAAACCCAGCCAGTCCAGCTGCACTGCCTGGGTGCAGCTCCCAATYGCCTGCTCCTGAACAAGCCAGGTATGTTAGAGCAGGTTGCACCGGACAAAGGTATCAAACAACGTCCTGATGGCATTTGCTAGCAATGCTCTTTAAACCTTATTGGATATGCAGCACAATTTTTGCACACCTCTTTGAGGGATACATCTGGAGGAAGTTGCTTCAGAGTACAGTGTTTATAGAGCAGATGGTAATGAAATGGAGGTAACCCTGCAAGGATGGTTTTTGCATTAATTTCGGAAGAAAATTATAACGGAATTAATAAYACTTGAAACAATGCTGACAGCAATCAAGTTCATTCCAGGCGAGGCCTGACAGAAGTTAAGAAAACTATGTTTGCTGACAGGCCCRTTTGAAATTTCGATTTATAGTGAGACGGGAAAGGGATCGTCAATCAAAGATAGCTTGATGAAAGGATATTTTTATGACAGCTCACTCCTCCTGTGCACTCTCCAGAATAAGTTAATTTTTTTGTAAATGCCTTTCATATATTCTTTGTTCTCTTGTAAATAGAACTGTTTGCTCTCGGGGTCTATATTATTATTTCAATGTCTGTGTTACTCTAAGTTCCCGTTAATCCACTGATGTGCATGACGACAGCCGCCTGTGAACAGCCGTCCCACTGGAGATCGCAACTTCCACCTAACCCCGGTGGCTGGCATGACAAGGACGACTCCTGACCACAGCCACGTGCTTGGGCTTAGTCATTCTCCTTGGAGAGCTGGGACCCAAGTGGCACTGGCAGAGCAGAGAGAAAATGTTACACTAATACTTACCGTTGCAAATTAAAAAAATGGCAAATAACGCATACTGCTTTTCATGCAGCTGAGAGACAAAACATAGTCAGAGTTACAATAAAGCTTAAATCCAAAATAATTACATTCTGTCACAATTCCTTCCACACAGCCCAAGCTACCAAGGAAACGAGCTGATAGCAGATGAGGAGAGACATGATTTGCTCCAAAGCTTCCTTCAAACCCAACACTAAAATTTCCAAACGTTTGAAATCAGGAGCAACTAAATCTTTTAATGCTCTCTGAAAAGCAATCAGCTCACCAAATGCATCAGTCAACAGCCTCCAATATAAAATAATTAAACCGTGAAAAGCTGCTACCATAATCTTACTTTAAAATCCTAAATTCCTTTACATTTTGAGGATCTGATGGCATTGACTACAGTCAGACACACTCAGACAGGGCAGAAACTGCATGAGCTTTTTGCAGCTCAGCTAAACACACCTCTTCCACTCTTTGAACACAAACAGCTTAACTTTATGAAGATTTGTTGTTGCAGCAAAACCATCCAAGAGACACAGCCAAATCCAAATTCATTTCATTTCTAGCCAAATTATATTTCGATGCAGGTCACTAGAAGCTAATCTTTCATCTCTATTTTCCATACATGAAAATGAATAAAGAAATTGAGATCAAATAGCATTTTTCATACTAAATWAAAATTAAATCAAATGGAAATTTGTATAAAGAAACTCAATTAAAACAATCCAATTAAAAAAACTCTTTCTTTACCTATGTGAATATAAYCTTTGATTTTCTTCGAACAGATGAAAACCTTATAACTAAGCAAACTTAAAAAGGCGAGTGGATTATCCTTTTCCCATTTCCTTCTGCTTGAACTGTTACTCTGTCTTCATGAACAGGAAACCCTTTCCTATCAGGCAAGTTCACTTTGTTGCTCTCACATGCTCAAAAAACTCATGTTTTCCGTATTGCAGAAGTACTTAAGCTGTCCAGCAAGTAGCAGACAAATAGCATTTTTTTATTTATGCTTCAGTTACATGTACATATGCACAAACACATGGGCACATATATACACTTGCATTCAGTGTTTTAACATACATTTGGCAAAAATTAACAAACCRGAGGCTGGCATGCTTTAAACAGCTTTTTCATTCATGCTCTGATTTTTAGGGAGCACTCCTTTGCTTTCATCTGAAACACTTTATGGTGAACATGAAAAATGAAGAAGAGCCCTTTAAAATAGGTCTATTTAAAACAAAAGAATTTCAAAAGAAAGAAAGGCTTCTTTCAAAAGAAGCCTTTTTTTTGAAAAAAATCCAATTCTTTCATTACATAAATTAGAAATGCATTGGTGAACTTGGCTAATGGCAAAACTGAGAGCAATAATCAGTGGCTGTTACGGAGAACAGCTCTCCAGAAAGAGTTTTTTCTGATATATAACCTAGACCTAAGACACTCGGTAATGATTTGGGTCAAATTCTGCTGATGAATATCATCTTCATTTCTTGGCTGGAATCCCCATCAGCTTCAAGAATTCCTGCTYTGTATCGGAGCAAGTTTGTCAGAGAAATTTGCAGAAATGCATGTGGCAAGGTTAGTCGCACCAGGAACTGGAGAGACACCGAGTTTCAGCAGTGCTAGGTTTAGTTCCTTGGGATTTGGGCAATTTCTACAGCCAGAGCAGATTGTATTCTTYGAGAACTGGGGTATTTTCTCACCCAGTCAGAAACAAGCATTCCCTAATTCAAGGTGCTCTACAGATTATTGCATGATTTTTCAAGCTCTGTCAGTACCAAGAGAGAGCCATAACTCCCCTGAAAGCATGAAGGAAAAAAGTACTAGAGATAGAGTTACTGGTTTTGCAAACACAATATGCTGACACTGTTTTAGTGACGATGGTGGGGTCTTCAAATACACATTATTGCAAGCCTGATCAGCACTTCCAATAAAATCCCACATAAGTTGCAGGTAAAAACTTAAATTTTAGCACGAAACTCATTAGGCAAGATTTRTGGAATAAAACGCAACAGCTCTGGGAGCCTCGGAAATGTAAATTACTGGAGACAAGAAGAGGACTCTGAAGAAATATCATGGTGCATCTTATTCCTATTACCTGTCTGGAGTACCTGCTCTGGGATGCAGCCTTGGGCTGACCCAGTGTGACTCTTCTCGCACAGTCTCTTCTCCTGCATGTCATGTCCTTTGGGGGTTTGAGATGAAACACATGGTGTGGTGAAGAGACCTCTCCTCTCTCCTTCAGAAACTGCCTCTTCATTTCTAGTTTTCCATGGTCTAAGCATAAGATGTCCCAAAAGAGATTTCATAGCTGCAGCTGGCACATGCAAATCTCTGGCTCTAAGCAGTTTCATGATCAGCCTCGAGAGTTTGAGCTTAAGAATAAGAACCTGTGCCCTAAATATAATTCTCTTCACTCATGCTTTGCTCTTCTCTAATTTTTCTACCCAAAATCATTGATATAGATAAGATGATGTCAATCTTCATGGATTATACGTTTAGCTTTACTTTAGGTAGGTATTTTGATTTTCCTGTAAATATACCCATTTAAGGAAATAAGAACACAAGCTATCTACCTAAGTTAAAAAATCAAATTCCAACTGTTAGCTATCAAATATAAATGAAATTATACATGCTTGGGAAGTTGAACTCCACACAACTAGACAGTAGCCGAAGACAACTCAGTATTCCTCAGAGTGGAGAAAAAATAAACCACTTTCAGTTTAGCTGGTGAAATCGCTCCACACATCAGGCTTGGGATAGGTTCATTTTACTTTACATGTGGAGAATAAGAATGAAAGAGAAGCCTCAGCTGACTGCAGTTTTTTAGGTCATCAGATGATTCTTGCTGCTCAACAGCAGTGGGATAATTTATAAATGTTAGCCTACAGGCCTTTATGTGCAGAGAGACTTTAATGGATTCCTTCAGGGGGTTTAAGATAGAGTAGAGAAGGAAATAGAGGATAACTGCAGCTCAGGGTTCGAAGCTCTCCTAACAATGTGGGACAAACAGAAGTGTGGCAGGAAAGGATGGGTTGTTTTGCCTGGAAAACACCTATGAGCAAGACCCAAACCACATCTCACCAGACAGCTGGATGCTGGTGGGTCCAATTGCATCTTGGTGCCTGCACGGCAGCACATGCAGGTTGACCAGGACTTCAGGGTTTTGCTGGCTTCCCGCTCCCTATGTGCACCATRGTCTGGGATAGACCCTGCAAGCTCTCCCATCAGCAGGATGTGGCCTCAGGCAGGTAATGACATACCYCTAACACTTTATTGTGAAGGACTAAGACGCTGGAAGAGTGAAGGATCAGTACCTTTGTAGCTCCAAAAAGTTCCACCAACTATTTGGATCAAAATAATTTAACAGAGGATGAGATTGAACCTACTGGCTATAGCTAAGCACATCCTACATGTTGTGAGAAAAAGACTCTGGCTGTTGTCAAGACTTTGTGGATGTTTTGGCTGACGTAGATATTTTCAAAGAACTTCTGGGATTGTCACGTTGTGATTGGCCTTTTCCAAGAAGAAAGAGAAGAAGAGGAGAAGAAATTACCAGTGCTTCCCCATAAAAAACTATTTGGACATACCAGTAGGTTTCTGTGTAAGACTAGAGCAAATTACCCACTCTCTGCAACTGCCCCATTGCTATCCAGTGAGGAAGAAGACAAAAGCAAAAAGTTTGTGGTCAGTCTCTGGAGACCACAGGGTAACAGTGGAAGGTGATAAAATGAAAGGACGCGCTGAGCCAACCATTTGTGCTTACCGGGTTAGAAGGATATCAGCAATCAGTAGTGCACAGTCTGGAGTAGAGCAATGACTAGGAAGGCTCTTCCTGGAGATTTTCAGAGGAAGATCAAGCTGACAAAAACCACTCTTAAAATAAAAATTATAGAACTAAAGACAAAAAGGAGCCCGATTTTCTAGTTAATGTTTGCCACGCTTTGTTTAACATTCACTAATATACTAGTTAGCAGGCAACTCTCCACCAAAAGCAAATCTGCTCCAGAACAGATGATGCTGTTGCAACTTAATCATGAAGGGCTCCTGCCTTGCTGAAGAGCATGTTGGTTCCCAGAGCAGCAGCTTGGCTGCAGTGAATCACCAGCACCAAGAGGGGACCAAAATAGCAGGATGCTACAGGCACTAGGCAAGTGTCCAGAGCTATAAGCAACATATTCATATGGAGAAAAGTATTTTATCAAGCTGGGAAACTGTTTCCTCTYTTACTGCTCTTATAAAGCTGGCCTTCTATTCTGAGCCAACTGCACTCCCACTGGTGGTTCAGTTTCCAGGTTACAGTTTTTACCACTGCACCAGAAGCTCAGATTGAATCCTCTAAAGCAAGAAATGAACACTGGAGACCACTGAAAAACGCCGTGGACTCACATTTTGYTCTTTCAAAATACCAGTTGTAGCAAAAAAGAACCAAGTTCCTTATCCCAAACAGAGGTATCTTTGAGACAGAAGAAATATTATGGCCCTAAGATTGATCGATCAATCGATCGATAGATCTATCTACCTATGTATATCTCTGTCTCTCTATATATACACATATACAGATGCACATGCTTATATATATTTATTTAAGGAAGCAAGGGCTATTGTAAGACTACTGGATAGGTAAGAGACAATTGCTTGACTACTTGGCCTTTCRTTACAGGAAGTGAAAGTGGAGGAACATTCAAGAAATTAGTAGCAGGGCAAGACCAATTAAGGTGTATGCAAGACATACACAGTTAGAGGGCCACATTCATCTCTAGGGCGTTCCCCTGCTCTGTTAACAAAGAGAGAAATACTAATCCACTAGGATGAACCTAGACCTTTTGAGAGAGAAAAGTATTCCTTGTCTTCCAGATGAACTGAGTCCTGGAGGGCCGATTACCAGGACGGCTTGTGCTTCATTTGCCAGGAACAGAAGCTGTTTAGCCTCTGTGCATTCATGAATTTTTAGTCGCCATGTGTTTCCCCCACCCACAGAGCCGAAGTTAAACAAATACCCAAGATATGTGCAATTCCTTGGGGGCTCTGCCAGACCTTCTGCCAGGCCTTATAGCATCAATCCATTTGTTTCCTTCTGCTTTTTGTTTGCACTAATCCCCTGGAAATCTGATACTAGAGACCTGCCTCACTGATCCTGTATCCATCAAGAATAACTGTTGATACCATACAACGGAATAGCAGTAAAGAATAGCAGTACAATTAAAACAAATCTTTATCGGGACAGAGCATTGATGGGATTGGCAAAGGCAGTYGGGTGGTGTCTGGAGCCATGACAAGATCCCTGACCCCATCCATCAGCCTCGGCAGCCCCTACCGCAGGTTTTATCTCTCTGCAGCAGCATGCAAGTCTGACACTGTGTGGCATGCATAAGTACTACACAGCCAGCCACCACTCGAAGAAAGAGCATGCTTCTCTCTGCCTCACCACTCCAGTGCCAGCTCTGTAGACTTGGCACCTTAAATACGTTTTCTCCTTCCTCCTTGTTTTCTTTTTCTCCTCCCTGCCCCAGACTCTCCCAGAGTTTGCATTTCATCCAAGCATGTTTGGCACCAGATTCCTTTTGTCCCTCCCAGGGGACAAGAGCTTTTAGAGTTCTCATTGAGCAATAAATAAGGATCTGGGATGTATTTGTACATTCTAATTGTGGAGTCCTGGTTGCCCAACTTGAGCTTTCCACCTTAAGGACTTCATGGCAAGGAAGTGGGGAAGACGCTCCTTTGTCAAAACTTTTCTTCACATCAGCTGCTCATCGTGACAAGTGAGAATGGATGGTAATACTTTATCCCGGGAAAGCAGAAAAACTGGTTGGAAGCAACTAAATGAAATACTATATAAATACTATCAACAAAACTGATCTTGATTCAGCATGACAATCACAGGCAAGAGGGGAGAAAAATGAAAAAAATCTAAAAATCTACCTACCTAGAGAATAAAACTGAGTTTTTGAGCAACCATCCCATTGCAACTCCTGCCATAGGGGCAGACACAGTGATTACTGAGAGATCCCAAGGGAGCAGCCCAGATTTTATGTTCTTTTTGTAATGGCAAGTATCATCATCTGCTCAAGGTATGGAACAAATGGGGAGAAGGAGAGCTTTGCCTGGGTTTGCAGCTTTCAGTCTCCATGTGCATGGAAGAAACTAGTCACATATGATGTGATTCTGGTGATATAAAGCCTGTTTCTACCTGGGCAGCAGAGCATGCKGTAGAGTGCCCCCAGCTAATGATGACCTGAGCTAGTACAGTCAACTGCAACTAAGCACTTCAGTGATTAGTCACCAGAGTCATAAGGCAGGATGTCAGGCTCTTTCAATACCCTGAATACCATAGCAACTCAGCTCAAGGACAGGAGCAAGAAGAGAGGCAGAACAAGGTAAACACACCTCTCAAAGATCTACGGGAGGTTTAATTAGCAAAGGTACCCTACAAAGAGCAATGGCACATGCATGAGAAGTAAGTTTGCCCATCTCAAGAAGATGGGAGCTGCTTTTTCAGGCCCCTCCCCAGCTCAGACTCCTCATTTGTATTTACAGGTAGTCATGTCAACCAGAATTAGAGATTTATGTCAAACTTGATGATGACTATAATGCATGGAAACAGAAAATGTCTCCTGTGCAACAGCTTTTTCCTGACAGGGRGATGGGGTTGGGCTATAGCCTTTCCCTTCCCCTTCATTCCTCAAACACTTCTGCCAAATCCTTTCACCCAGCCTGGAGTCAGTCAGCTGAAGCATYAGAAAAAAAAATGTATTTTTCTTTTCTCCTCTTTGGAAAGCAGAGTGAGGATGCATCCCAGACAGCTCTGCTCTTGGTGAATGAGATTTTTTCTCAACTTCCGAAAGCAATTCTGCTTTTCTCTGTTCCCACACATCCTTCCTCCACACATGCTTCTACCCTATCCCAGATGCTAGGGTTGGAGGCAAGTAAACTCCATCTGTCTTAAATCCAATGGCAACTACTGCGGCAGAGTCTGCCTTGCTTTATTTCTCATAAACAGATATTAACGAGTCCGTCCATAAAAACCTCCACAACTACTGTTACAAAGCTGCTGGGGAAAACTTTCTTTGGCCTAGAATCAGAAAACAAAGTTTATGCCAAAGGGGATTTTGGCACAACAGCAACTTATCTGCATGACATGTGAATGGCAGTAGAACTGACATTTTCCCTTATTGCTAATATTGGAAGAAATGTGAACAAGCAACCTAGAGCAGAACATTGTTTTGTCTCTAATTTTCTCCCCATCCAGTACATGTTTTAGAGACTTTCCGCAGAACAGAAATAGTTGTGCATGGTTGTGCACTTAAAAGCATTTCCAAATTATAACTGAATACATTTCTCTAAAACCAAAACAATAGGCCAGGGACTCGGGAAAATAATGTTTTAGGTGAATATCTGTGGGAAACAGGAAAGTCCTCATGACAAATCTTTGGGGAACGCCCAGCTCAATACTTGTGCTGAAGGGGATCAAGTGAAATTACAGGACAATGAAAACTAGGAAAGTGTCTTGAGAGATTAAATGTGTAAGTGCAATTGTTTTATCAATTATACTAATCTTACTTTGTGAATTCAGTATTTGAGAAGTGCTTACTTCTGTATTAAATTGAGACAAGCAAGAGGATAAGTCAATGAAACCACTGAATCAAAAATAACCATTGTATATAATACATGCAACCCAATTGATTTAGTACGACAAATTCTGTACACATTTAAAATATCATGAAAATAGTGTCTTTAATATACAGTTTATATACTTACAATACACGGTTAAAATTTGTTCATATACATTACAAGGATATTTATTTGCACCTGGTTTAAACAATCCACCTTCAGCCTTTTACACAGAAGTCCAAAACAGCACAGAATTAAACAAAAAACATGCTTTGTGTTATAACGGAAATGTACTAAGCTGAAGTTTTGGGGCTTTCTCTTTTTCTCCCCCCAAAGTTACTTTTTTGACCTATCCAAAGTGAATCTAAAGAGCTAAGAACTAACAAATATTCTTATTTTTAATACAATTCAGAAGATTGTCCAAGTCAAGAGAATCACTCTGCAGATTTTTACTCTGAAAATTTGGTTATTATGCACAAAAATGGTAAAATCTCTACAACTCCTGGATTACTAGGAGTTTAAGACAGAACAAACTAAGAGTCATTTATTGCTAGGCCTCAACAGGGGTCTSAATTTGCTTACCGCCCTGATGTCCCTAATAGCAGAAATAAAACGCACAGTCCCTCACTTTGATTAAGATTTCGTTTGTACTTTCCAGTTCTTGGGAACACTGCAACTTTCAGAGCATCAAAGAGAGGAGGCAGGAGAGCTGGGCTAAGCCCTTGTCCTTTCCCGGAGGGCTGGCGTTCGGCTTTCACCTGGCGTGGTGTGCTCCCACAGGCAACAGCTTGCTGACCTGCATTGCACACAGGCACCCACGGGGCACGATGGCCTCGACTTTCCCACATGCACCCAGGTCACTACCAGCATGCAAATAACTGGTGCCAGCACACTTTATTTAGCATGGAGACAATCCAGGAGTTGATTCAAGAAGAAAACACAGGAGAAAACACTTCAAGTATTTATAGATGGATTTGAAATAYGGTGGTTTTGAAACAGTATTGCTATGTACACTGCATCTCTTGAAGCTGCTGTTGTGGAATAAAGTCAATTAAAGTGGCAAGTAAAACTGTTGTATTGGAAAAAAACCCGTGTAATATAGTTACTTCAATCCCTTGCTTCTAGCTGCAAGGAACGCTTMAAAATACATTTTCCTTCTAATTTTGGATGGACCAAATGTTTTCTGTCTCTAAATTTCTAGCCCTAAGCTATTTTTATAATACAGCAAGAATACGAATGCAAATCTGCACTTTGAGTTGATTTCAATACAACTTTGGTTAGCCAGAGAGGCAGCAATACAGAAGAGTCTTAATCCTAGGCACAAAGAGTGTTTAGAGGAAACTACCGTTTCCCCCAAAGTCGTTTCCTCATCCCTCCCCTTGCCAATGCTATTACCACCTCCATAAAAGCCCTTGTGCTAGAATCCAGTTTTCAAAGCTTAAGGAAACATCTGTACTCGTGCCCTGTGAATGTTGCATAGAAAGTATATATTTCCTGGTGCAAGATAAAAAGACAACTCCACGCACAATAACATTCCAGATGTTCTGCTACCAAAACCCCCAGACAAACAAAAACCCCAATGACAACACACAACTTCAAACACTAATAACTAAATAAACACCAGAGGCCTTACATTTATTTAACACGAGAAAAGAAAGTCAGGGTTAGAACTAACCTGTTTTAGCAGAGTGTCTCTGAAAAAAGCATTTTAGGCTCGCTCTTGCATGATGCACATTCTCTGAACTCGATGGCTACATCTCTATTAGTAAATAAAATGGGCCAGAGACTTTTCTCAGGTCCCAARGACAACCAAGACAGCTCACATCTACATGGTTAAACTCCATTACTCTTCAAAACAAGACTGATTTCATCCAACTCGCTATTTGGGAACAGCTGGGCACTGCTACCTTCTGAACTGTGCCTGGGAGCTGTCTGGGATCTCTTGTTGCACAGGTTGCTTCATTTGAACTAAAACCATGCAMGTGCCCACACTAACAGTTTGACAACAGTAGACTACCATGAGAGAGCACCCACATCCTACTGCTGTTCAGATTACTAATACAGGTGTAACCAAGCAGCATAGATGGTCTCTGAGGCCAATAATAAACCACTGGATAGTTAGGAAAAAGAGCAAGTACTACTTGTAAATGACCAAACTGAAGTCTGTCCAACACAAACTTGCTTGCATTCAAAATACATTATCTGGCTAACTGCATCATTCAGACCAAACACTAAAAGGCCACAATCTGCAACCTCTTTAGATTCAAAAATATTTCAGCAACTTATGTGAGTACACTCAGTCATTAGTAATATCCCAAATCACAGACTGTCACCCTTAAAAACAGATGTGAAATTACAAGGCAGTCCTGCTACAAATGACACAAAGTGCCACATGCTCTAAATTCACTAAAGGCAAGTCCTATCAAATGCTGAGTGCTACTTTCTCCTATTGACTTCAGCTGGCACAAAGTTCCTATCATGGGGACATTCCCGAGCTTTCAGACATTTCTAATCACAGAATGGTTGAAGTTGGAAGGGACCTCTGGAGATCGTCCCATCAAACCCTCTACTCAAGCAGGGTCACCTAGAGCACATTGCACAGGATCATGTCTAGGCAGGTTTTGAATATTTCCAGAGAAGGAGACTCCACAACCTCTCTGGGCAACCCATGCCAGTGCTCCATCTCTCACAGTAAAGAAGTTCTTGCTAATATTCAGGCAGAACTTCCTGTGTTTCAGTTTGTGCCCATTGCCTCTTGTCCTGTCACTGGGTACCACTCAAAAAACTCCAGCCCTGTCCCCTTGACACCCTCCCTTAAGGTATTTGTAGACATTGGATCCCTCTTAGTCTTCTCTAGGCTAAAACAGGCCCAACTCTCACAGCCTTTCTTCATAAGGGAGATGCTCCAGTCCCCTAATCATCTTCGTAGCCYTGCATTGGACTCTCTCCAGTAGYKCCATGTCTCTCTTGTACTGGGGAGCCCAGAATTGGACACAGTACTCCAGATGTGGCCTCAGCAGGGCTGAGTAGAGGGGCAGGATCACCTCCCTCCACCTGCTGGCAACAYTTCTCTTCATATACCCCAGGATACTATTGGCCTTCTTGGCTACAAGGGCACATTGCTGGCTCATGATTAACTTCCTGCCCACCAGGACTCCCAGGTCCTTCTCTGCAGAGCTGCTCTCCAGCAGGTCAGCCCCCAGCCTGTACTGGTGCCTCGGGTTATTTTTCCCTAGGCGCAGGACCCTGCACTTGCCTTCATCGAACTTCATGAGGTTCCTCTCTGCCCAACTCTCCAGCCTGTCCAGGTCCCTCTGAATGGCAGCACAACCTTCTAGTGTCTCAGCCACTCTTCCCAGTTTGGTATYATCAGCAAACTAGCTGAGGAGGCACTCTGTCCCTTCATCCAGGTCATTAATGAGTAAGTTGAACAAGACTGCACCCAGAGGAGTCTGACCCACAGTGGGACCATTAAARTAACTCCCTGGGGGAACATTAAAGAAGCTCTCCCTCTTGAAAAACCATAAGCAGTGTAGCATTTTGCAGTCCTTTAAAGATTTAAGTCTCTAATCTCATCTTTCTAAAGAGACCACTAGTACTCTCCTAAGGCTGAAAGGACTTCTCTGCTCCTGCCCCATTTCAGAAGTGCTACCATCCCATTAATGCCAGGGACTTTTGGTCAGACTGGTCCACTTAAATCAGTCTGCTGGATTCAGACTGCCTTCTACAGCACCAATGGYGGACCTGACCACCTACCACCACGGCAGTTAAGCTAAAGAGAAACGTGAGTAACTTAGATCCCTTGGGTCCCACAGCTGCTGTATCCTGGCTCGCTTCCCAGRTGGTGGAGAGGCGCAAGCCACACCATCAGGCTGGCTGGTTTGCTCATCACTCTTGCTATATGAGAGCAGACACTTAAGTCCATCACAGCACCACAGCAGGTGGCTCAATGCTGCCGTCATATCATTCACACAATACAGAAGTAAGAAACACCTCAACCACTAGAAAAGGCTTGGAAAATTAAGCTGATGAGTTGCCAAGGGCAAAGGAAAGGTCAAACACTACATATTACTCATAAAATAGGCAAGCAGTGTCAAATCAGAGTAAGACAATTGAGAGGACATTAAGTTTTCCCCGTACAGTTTGCAGTCTAGAGGTTTAAGCTGTTGTTTGGTATATATGACCTGCTTCTGAAAWCATTACACACTCCTGTACCCTTTTACAGGCCAGTTCTATTTTGGTCTATGAATACACAATCTAAATGCAGCGAACACATGAATGCAAATTCCACCAGGCTGTTTGCAACAACAATCATTCCAAGCAGATAAAGTAGAAAGAATGAGATAAGAATCCATCCACAGWCAAAGAATACTATTTTCTGAGGGAAACTAATATCCTGGGGCTCTTGGAAATATTTAAGATTGCAATCTCCTCTTTTATATATACTTTCTCCACAGAATTAATGATTTAAGTAAAACAGAGACACTTGATGTTTAAAATTTCGCCCTTTCAAAGCTGAATATTCATTTGGGTCAAAAAGCAGTGATTCTAAGTTGCATATGCAACAAGTACACACATCTRAACAGTACTTAAATTTGATTTAGTCTTGCTTGTAGTTAAAATAGTTTAAGATGCTTAGTAAAAAAGTCTGAAAATAGCTATTGATCTATTGCTAAAAGTCAGTACATTAAGAGAAAGATTATGAATGTTTGGGATTTCTACTGGGATACTTTTTGACTCACTTCTGTCTAGTACCCATATCAATTGGACTTTACTTTCTGCTTGGGAACTGGTGGTATGCATTATTGAAAGACAAGTAACAAACCTTCGCTTTGACATGGACACATGACGTGAAATTTGCCAAGGTCACAAAAGCTCCATTTGCAGGTGTGTTTCTTTCTTTCTTTCTTTTTTTTTTTAATGAGTCAACACTGTTGAGAAAACAGGCAAAATTAGCTCCCCATTTTTGTCCCCTGCTCTCTGTTTTCTCTTGATGCTCTGCATCATGCACTCTACAATGGAGGGAGATTTTTTATACTGCAAAAATTGCAGATGAGAGTTTAACTCCAGCCAGGGCTCTGCTCAGCAGGTGAAAGGGCCAGAACAGCATGATGCTGCTCCAGCATCTCTAGTGCTGGCTCCCAAGAATCCTCCTAGTGCAGGTGCAGAGGATGGAGACTACAGACTGATTTCTGAGGACCTCCACAAATCCTTGTGTATCGTACTCACACATTTCTAWGAGCTCTGCCAGCCACAGGAAACCAGTAACAGATTATTGAGAGTTATTGTATTTCTAGCTTTCTTAGCACCTAAATTTGAAAGGGCTCAAAGAGTACTTCTTTCCTATCTCTGTACTCACTTTTGACTGTTATTTCTGTGCAACATTTATTGCAGCAAGTTTTTGCAATTCAGCAGTTGTATTAGAACATCCTAAGAGGTTACAGTCCCTTCCACTTTGATACCCTAAGCGACAATCTACATCCTCCTTGGCCACTACAAACAAGGCAGGTGAAATTTCAAACTTCAACATTTCCAGAGACAAGGCGCGAACTTTCATTTGGCCTCTTCTCATCTGCACTGCATGTGCTTCTTCTGTTCCTTTCCATCTCCTTAATTTTTGATTTCAAGGGCATCTCACTGGAGTACTATCACCTGCCTACACAGATCCGACCGCAGGAACAGAATAGGACAATGAGCACATTTTCAGATGCTCGTAACCACAGCAGAGGAAACACAATGTGTTTTTCTTTTGCCAGAGGAGGGCAACTGGAGCTGGCTGAACAAGCTGTCGCCTCTGACTGACACGCTCACGGCTGCGACAGGCAGCATCTGCTGACGGATAGTTTGTGAACTCCTTTTCTCACGAGAAAGCCGCACGATTAGAAGTCATGCTACTTACTCAAGCCATCTGACTACAAAAGCAGCTTTTGAAATCTACAGGTCATAAACTTTTAATTGGCCAGGGCAGAGTGGCTCAGTAGGAAAATCCCCCCTTCTCCCTCCCCTTAGGGTAATGAACTAAACAAGAATTCTGTTTTAAAATATTTACCTATTTTTGCTCGAAGTAACATGGAAAATGTATCCATATTACAGGTAGTCAGGAAGATACTTTTAATAAAAAATATGCTGCAAGAATAGTGTATTAGTAGCATTCACAGCAATTCTTAACATTTTCAGATGTAGTGTCAAAAAAAAAAGATGTTTTTGTGTATCTGAACATGCTTTTTGTTAACAGAAAAGCAACAAAAAAGTCACAGCATGTTGCCAAACATTACTTGAACAGAAATAACCCCTTAAGAAATACATTTTTTGCAGTTAACACAAAACTGTAAACTGGATTGGTGTGTGTCTTTCAGCATCAAATTATGCAGTAATAAATATGACTAAGTTTTAACAGACTACAGAGTAAAAATTCCCTTAATGTCCAGTTTTTAGCAGCTATTGAATGTTCAGGGATGCACAAGGCACACCTCTGCAGATTCTCTACCTTTATTATTGACATTAAAAAAAAAATTGTTCACCACTCAGAAACTTTTGTCTGCATAGTAAGAATTCTTCTACTACTATTTACAGGAAGGACTTTTAGTGCAAAAAACAGGAAGTAATGAATTAGCTGAAGTGTATCTAGCACACCTCACACAGTTTCATTAAAAACCAGTCAGCATCACATTTTTGGCCGCCAGCCGTTAATGAACTGCAGTATTTTCTTAACCTGCAATTTGCTTAGCTTAAAGTCTTCTGAAAGGATTTCTTCTGTAAGCTGAACCAGTAAATTGCCATCAATCTTCTCTGTAACAAAAAATGATATGACGTCTTCTGACAGACCAATAAACCTCAGCGATTTAGACACTTCCTCTATTGAGAGTCCAGAAAGGTCTGTGGGTGGTTGCCAGGGAGAGCCATCCCCACAAGACCTTGGTGCTAACTGGAGGTGGAGGGGAGACGAGAAAGGATAAGACACAGAGAGAGTGTCCTGCATGCCCTTTTTAACGGGATACTGATCTTCCAAGATGTCTGGTGAATCAGTTTTGGATTCCTCCTCAGCACCGTCTATTTTTAGTGGTAAAGGACAGGTGTCTAAAGCAGGTTTCTCTTCACTTGTTTTAGGCGCCCGAGGAGGTAAGGCAGGACACGAATGACTCTGTTTTGCGTCGCTGACCGCCAGAGTTTTCTCATCAGTGCATTCTAGTGAGTAACTGGCTGACTTTGGACAGCTAGAGATGGTGTTAGTAAACTCTGCTGGCGTCAGTGGAGAGTACCCCACAGGGAGCTCACATCCATCAAAGTCAAAAGTAAAAGATGCTGGACAGTTTCTCTTTGGTGTGGCTGGAGTCTTCTGCCTGGGGTAGCTATAGCTCCTGCTTGGATCTAGCARGAAATCGTTTCTGTTTAGGCCTTCAGCAGTTCCTGAAAAATGGTTTGGCCATGATAACCTACAAGAAAAAACTTCTGCTGAGGGGCTTCCAAAAGGCAATGTGCTATCAGGCTCTTTGGATTCGGTTTTCCTCATGTTACAAGGGTAGCAGGAAACAGGTGTGCTCTCAGTTGTGTTTGTGTTGTCATTCTCTGTGACACTGCTTAAGGAACAAAGCAGAAAGGATACAGTTAGTACAAAAAATATGGCATTTAAGTAAACCTATGAATTATCTGACAAAATCACAGAGTGACTGTCACGAAGAGAGAATCTTTCTTCCTTGTGGGAGAATGTTTGAGATCTGAATTAACAATACATTTGAATAATGCATTGACAGTTCTGTTACATTTTCTGCAAGCCTGACAAAATATTTATACACACCAAAACCTCCTGAGAAAGACTCATATCTTGGTTCTTTAAACTCAAATAAAAAAGTAGATGTCTCAATTCAACTCTGTGCTATCTCCTAATTTTCCAATTCTCTCAGATTTCCGCTGTCTAACTCTAGAACATACACTAGAAGTTTTTCTAATTCTACGTTTTCTATTTATGTGCCRCAAATGCGTCACATTACACCAAAGCTCATAAGGAGGACAGGTCACCACTGTATTAGATACAAGGCTGAGCAACATAAGAGACAACCGAATTTTTGGGGTCAATTTTTTAATTTGCTTGCATGCATCCAGGGTGCTTCTTCAGAGCTCACAGGTACAAACATTGTAATTCTACAGTAATACAGAATAAGTTAATGTTTATTGCCTTAGGAAGATTTTTTTACCTGGAAAGGTAAGCAGACCTAGCTGTGTGTGTTGAAAGATCATGTTTTAGGCTTATCTTACCTTGTTTGTGTGTCCATATTTTGGAAATTATGATGGGAAAAACTGCTTTTCAAAGGCACCTAAAGAAAGTTACCCTGACCTATTTCCAAGCGGTAAATTAAGCTCAGCCCATCCAAGGGAACTGATGGTTTATATCTAAGTGCCCTTGGGAGACAGAGATGCTAACAAAAGCATGCATTCTATTAACCAAAGAGAAAGTTTGCTAATTTTACATCACTCTCTAGAAGAAAGCCTGAAGGACTGGGTTGATCTTTGGAGTTCTGACCAAATAAGTCAGAATATTGGAAAAACAAGTAACAGATTTASAAAATCCCTACTTAAAAAAATGGAGAAAAACCAGAAGTTGAAATAATTGTTTTAATTACTCATACCTCTCTCCTAGAAATTAGCAACTCAGGAAAGAAACTAGGTCATCATTCTGTGACAGCTCCGTGAAAACTGCTTGAGGAGGACAGCAGCATTCAGAAAAAGTAAAATTTTGAATGGATTGACCTAGTAAATAGTTCCCTGTGTGTTCACAGTGGCTCAAGCAGGAAGCCAACCTTGGCTTGCCCTGCCCAAACACAAAATACAGATGCATAAGAGTAACTCTAATCAGTATCACTGGAAGATTAGTTATAAAACTGCACCCAACAGACCCAGTTTCCTCCTCTACCCATTCATCCTAAGTCTCCTCTCCGAGTCCTCTCAACCTTTCTTGTTTCTTRTTCATGTCAGGAATACAAGTCTGCCACTTAAAGCCACTAGAGGTTTAAACATTAGAGGGTTTTTTTGTCAACAAGATATACTTTCAGCAGGTCATTTCTGGCTGTTTAAAGGCCAACTGGTGTAATATACAGAGTGCAAAGCACTTTTTTCACAAATCTAGCCATTGGGCTGTTCAGTTCAGAGAAGACAGTCCATGAGGTGTTCAAAATAAGTAACCATACAGAGAAATTAACTGATTGATCCTGTTTCCATTCTCTAATCCAATATTAGAAATGGGAACATTTAACGATTTAAAAGAGTAACGGAATTACTGAAAACCAATAAAGTAACATTTKCTGGGCAGTTCTTTATTCATCCCCCCCAAAAATTAACTCTTTGGGATTCAGTGCCAGAGGATGCAAGAAAAACCTCAAAAACAGCTGAAGTCAGGCATCAGGCACTTTTATATACAACTAGGGATAAATTACACTGTTTTTGTTTGTTTTTAGAATATGGGCTACAACCCCTCATGATCCAGAGAGTAAGATGACTGATAAAACTGGCAGGACTTGAAGAACAACTTCACCAGTTATCAGGTTACTTCACAAATTGCCATTTTTCTAGGAGCTTCTACTGCAGCACTAGGTCAATGCTATCAAAATTAAGAAATCTGGTCTGGATCCAAGCTGCAGATGAGTTTCACACAATCTTTGCAAAGTCCCAAACACGTGTCATCTGCAAGCCTGATAAACTATATTTCTCACTATTTTTCTGTTTTCTTGGGAGGCAGATGTATTCTCAGGTATAAAGACAGGAAGACACATTTAGTGGCCCAAACGCTGGGTCRTCTTGAGCCCAATATTCTGCGGAGCAGACCTTGACAGAACTACCCAGGCTTTCATAAAAATAAATGAGTAGCCTCAATCTAGAGCGATCACTGCCAGAGACACAACAGTAAGCTGCAAGTGTGCAGTAGGGCTTAGAASGGCAGTTCAAGCATAAGTTATTATATCAATGGCAACTAGACTGAAATAATTTCAATGGTATTTTTGATTTTCAGATCAATGCATGATACCCTCACAGGTAACATTTTGTCACTTTCTTAGAAAAAAATTGAAGAAATATCAAAATAATGGCAACAAATTAAGTAAAAAATGCAGTAAGATTTCGAAAGGCACATACATTTTCCAAAGCTAAAGGAAGAATACTTCACTGCTAAGAAAAGGTATGCAACCACATAGTTCACTGTCACCTCTCAACTCGCCTGAGCGGATTTTCCAGTTTGTGGATTAGCTTGTGCTGAAGTGGGTTCGATCTGGCCCGATTCCACTTTACGTGACTTTGCACTGAGTGGTGTCTGGTGACCTCTCCTTTCCTAATCACACCCTGCCTGTAGGTTCACATATAGCTGGCACAATATATTTCTGGATTATCACACCCTTTGTACCCTCCGCCCTTCTCTCCCTCCCCAATTATCAAGAACTGGTTGTACTGCATGCCTGTARCATTGATATTCCACCGGAAAACTATCTTTGAGATGTTCTCCTTGGAACATTCAAGGCTATCTTCCTCAAAACTTTTTGTTTTTCAATCAAGCATTACACAAAACTGTACAGGATTTTCCTGTACAGTTTGCCAATTTATGATGGGATTACCAATAGCAATACATACAGGCATTTAATCTAAACAGCTATGTCCTATRTAGTAAAGTACAATTGCTACCGGAGCTCTGCTTCCTCTTCAATTTTTAAAAATTACTTGATAGGTTAGCGCATTTCAAGAAAAGTCAGCAACTCTGAAATGACATYACACTTTTATAAACAAGCACCTTCCAAAAGAACACATCAAACTGGATTCAAGATGGCTAAATTTAACTTTCTCAAAAAGAAAAATGCTAGAATGAGGAGCTCACAGTTCAAACACATACATGTTGTGCAGTCCTGAAGAATAGTAGGACAGAGTGGGGCTAGGTGAACGGGTCTGCTGCCGTGGCAGTTTGACTGTGCGAGGAGGAATGGAGGGACTGGTGGAAGAGGAYGGCTTTGAACTCCGTGGTGGAACTGGGGGAGCATTCAGGAGCCTGCATTCCTCTCTCACCTGTACAAAAGAAGAATATATGAGTAAACAACTAGAAAATCCAGGCAACAGCACTCTGAAGCAGATGAAATACATCAGTTCAGGATTATTTTGTGAAAAGTAATAATTAAAAAGGGAGAAGAATAATACCAAGTAATGTAAATACATCTACAACAGTATATGGCTGTCATAAGGCTTACTAAAGAACGCCTTACTACAAGCGGGTACTAAAAATCTTCTTAGGGTGCTTTTTAATAAATAACTTGGTATCTGCTCATTTAAAAAGAGGTAGAAATGAAACTATTTAAAAGAACCTTTCAGTAACATATAAAACCAGATCGACTATTCTACATATTTTATGATCTGTAAGAAGAAATGCATTAGGCTTAAACTCCATTAATGCTGTTTATTTGGATGTAACAATCCAAGCTTGYAAAATGAAAAGATCTCACAGACTTTGATGTTTCATGACTTATTTCAGCAGTGATAGCCAGCCAGCCAGTGAGAGGATAATTCCTAGCACCATCCCTCAGGAATAGTACAAGTATCTATCATTTATCAGCTACATCCGTGGCATAAATAGCTGCAGGAAAGCACTAAAACAGACTGGATTTTGGTTGCCATTGTCAGTGTTTGCTGTTGCTTCATCTTCACTCTTGGTCTAAGCGCTCTGATAGATGGGCTGATCTTTCCTTTCCATTCACTGCCCACCAGAGGGCATGGCGTCACCAGCCGTGCACCCCCACACTCCCTAGCCCAGCACTGTACAACAAGCACCTTCAGCACAGAAAAAGATAAAATTTTCAAGGCCTATTTCTAACGCCAAACCTGATGAAGCATGAATGGTGGCGTTATTTCTTAGTATGTTAAATTATAGAAACCAAAAAGCAAAACAACCCTACTTTTTTTCCTCCTCTGTGTGTACAAAATAAGAATGGACCAAGCCTCAAGCTCAGATCAGGAGACTGAAATGCATACAGATGTAGTGCTAGGATTCAAATCCGGAGCTTAAGTCCTTCTGTAGCTCCCATAGAGGAATTTCATGGTAAGGTTAGCTGCAAAATGTACAAGTTGAAAGGCATGAGGCAGAAGAGCCTCTTAAAATAACGAACCAACTTATTAGGACGGATTTCAAGCAAAAGAACTTCTTATTTTCAAGCAGATTTCCAGATCACACAAATCTTTCTTCCAGGATCACTGTTGAGGGACATAGTTTTAGTAAAGTAAATGATATGGAAATAATTAGGCAAGAACTAGCAACAATGCCAACAGGTCTACTTACTGCAGCCAGCTCATTTTTTCAGCCTAAAACACACGACCACAGCTCTGCTTATCTGCAATTGGATTTGGACCTGTCTGGTCAGGAGTAAAAAGAAGACTCCATCCCCATAGAAAAAAAAAAACAATGGAGTTAAGAYCTTAATCTTGTCAGCATATACTTGGGAGAGCATTTTCGTTTACTAAGGCTAAAGGTGAGTAAGGTTACCAAAAATTAGACTGCCAGACAAGATTTTTAAGGACTCACCACGTACCCTTGGCAGGAAGAGACCTCTTATGTTCTGCTTCTTTGAAAGTCTTAGATGCAACAGGAAAGGGAAATTTTCATTCTGTCTTGAAGTCACAGTTTATTTTCAAGTTTAACAACACTGCAGAACTAAAAGTGAACTTAGCAATTCTGCAATACATAATTAGCAATTAAAGTGATTTAATTTATTTAAAAACAAAATAAATGTGGAACCTTTTGCAATTCGCTTCAGTGCCTTCAAAATGCAACAACCCATTTAGTACTTATGTGAAATGGAAAACTGGGGACTGGGACATTGTAGTACATTTTTTCCCTAATTCAGAACAAGTTAGAATTACATAAAATGCCCAACAGCATAAAACATTGAAATAAATCTTGCTCTAAGGGTTCTTATTTGCTCTCTTGCAAAAAAATGGAATCAATTTTATTCATGTTTGTTATTGAATTCAGGCATAAAACTCTTCAACCATTTTAGTACTGTGCCCCAAGGATGCCTAAGGAGTTTTTTTTCCCCCAAGTCAGACAAGGCAAAGTTAATACGCCGTGCTATTTAATATATACCATGGGGTTAGAGAGACCATTCAGGGGAGCTCTTGGAGCACTGCAGATGGTCAAGGGGTTAAAGAAATTCTTTACTAGAGAGACTACTGGCTTTCAGAGGCACTAGTGTAACAAACTATACCCAGCTCCTTTCCTGACCTGGATTGTAGATCAGAATTAGGCTGTAAATAATATCAGTTTGTAGTCCCAGTTGGTCCCTGTCACAAGACCATGATGATTGCTGCCAGACTCAGCTCTCAGGAAACACAGCTGATGAATAATATAGAGAGATTCTGCAGATTAAACTAGCAAGAGCAATGGGAAAACTTTGCAGGAGATGTACTCTTCCCGGTCCAAGAGTACAGCAAGGAAGTAAATTCAGGGAGGTGGGGAGGGGGAACAGCCATGGTGTGCTAAAATAAATGCCTCGATGGCTGCTACTAGGAAACGCTCTCTCACTCAACAGCACTAGATGACAGGCAGTTGCCAGATGCAGATAAAGCACATCTGGTGCCTGCACTACGTGTTGCTCAAGATGCCCTGGTAACGGCCCATCTTGGCCGTGGGGCTCTTCAGGAASGGCTACCCCCGAGCAGCAGTCTGCAGCGCCCGTCTGCGGGAGCCGCGGTCGTGAAACGCGCTCGCAGCCTTACAGCACCATGCAAGCACCTGAACTGCAGCAAGGCTCGAGATGTGCACGGGGCTGAACTGAGTTACCGCTGCTGAGACTGACAGATGAGAAAAACAAACAGTTGCTGGTATTGCCACAAGTAAAGCAATTTAATGTCCCTTGCATACAGAAGTTTGAAATTCCAGCATGTTGCATCTGGGACATGCCTTAAATCAATCAGGAGAACAGTCTCTGATTTTACTCAAATTAGTGTTCGGAGACTGAAGCAACTTCTTAGTTACAAGCCCTAATTCAGAGGCTGTTTTCTTTTATTTTTGCCTTTGTGCTACTTTGACTTTCCTCACAGATATCTAGAAAATGCACGTTATCAGGATGTTTTCATCCTGTAGGTGAAAAGAAAAACATAAAAGTTTCTGAAACACTTGAGTGTCCTTCTCTCCTACAAATAGCTCCCGTACACGTATTTTAAATTTAGTGCATGCAAAAATACAGTTGTCAGCCAAACTCTGCAGAAATGCTATGGGATATCGTTTTAGAGGGGGTGATGACTAAACCTCATGCTCATCAGCAGCCACTGAGATCTACTTATTCTATAAATACCCTACATGGAAACCATACAAATATCTTTTCAACCCCAACCCACTCATGAATTCAGCAGGTCACTGATATCCATTCCAAAGCTGTTCCAGAAAGCCACAAAACCAACTCTAAATCATTATCCCATCTATGAAGATGCAATTTATTTTTTTATTTTTTCATGAGGTTAGGACTCTGCCCACCTCAAAATATAATCTAATAACTTTAGCAGAAATCAGTTCTCTTACACAGCCAGAAAGCAATATTAGAATTGCTGTCAGCACTCACCCACATTACCTCAACCTTGGTAGCTAAAACACACATGACAGTGTCGCACACTTTTCAAGACGACCTTGAAAGGCAATTGCCACGGCAATATACATACRTATCCCAAACGCCACCCCAGCGACCCCAAGGAAGGCCTGAATAAGGGATTCTCTATTCCCCAGGCTTTTCCTCCGCTGTGGGGCAGGTGCTCCTGGCACCCCCAGCACCCTGCTTCTCTCCCCACGGCGCGCTGCACCATGACTGGGGCGCACGGGGTCCCCGGCAGCTCCCTGCCGCCAAGGCCGGGAGTGCGAAGGGCCTGGGGTCCCTGCCCGGAGAGCTGCTGCAACCCAGCCGTCCTCCTGCGGCGGCCTTGTCCTCTTGCCCGCTCCCTTGCGCGGGCTCTGGCTCTCGTYTGACCCCGCGCTGAAGCAGTTCAGCTCACAGAAATCACAGCAGGAAACTAATCATTTTCCAGATCCAGATCTGGCTCCTTGCCCAGGCACAGGAGTGCCAGAGCCAGCACAAAAGAGAAGCCAGGACCATGTGTCTGGGAGAGGCGGAGGAGGAGGAGGAGGGTGGGACTAGCCCCGTCACGGGTTGCATCAGCGCAAGCTACTGGGGAACCTCATCCTCGTACAGCGCAGGCTGGCGCCTGCCCAAAGCAGTTGGATGAAGCTTAGGTACATACCTGACCTCAAAAGCAAGTGAGTGCRCTTGGGTTCCAGCACTTAGACATAACATGTAAACACTCTTTGCRAAGAGGACATAATGTCTTTAATTTCCTATCTCTGCTGAAGCTGCTGTGGCTGCTTTCTTCAAAYTGTTTTGGTGGCACAGTCCAGTCGCTGCAGTTGTGCACTTTAGGCCTGCACTGACACTTTCCTCTCCTCTCCCAGCTGCAACTGCCTAATGCGATAAGCAAGTTTATCCAGTCAAATAAATAAAACTTAATTTTCAACCAGATCAGTTTTTCAACTGGATTGTGGTCCAACTCCCAAGGCTATTGCTAACACTGCTGAGACTGTGGAGTGGCAATAGGAAAAGGCTGGGATCAGCACAGTGCACTGTAATTTCATCTCAGTTCTTGTCTGTGAGAGTAAAAAGACAATCATATTACCTGGGAGTTTCAGGATCAAATGACTGCTTGATCCTTGATTTTAAATATACCTCTTACGATTTTTACGAACTTGGTAGGAAATTAGCTGAAATCGCATGTTGCTCCTCCCACCTTTTCCTTGCCCTCTACCTGCCCCCCCCATCAAGATCTTCTCTAAAAAATTCTCAGGCATACTCTTCACCTGTTAAAACAGAAACAAAACAATATGAATTAACTCAGACTTACTGCTTCTGATTTGGGAGGCACTGGAGGTGGAGGTAGGGAAACTTCTGAAGACTTGGTTGTTGCTCCGATAGTCCCAGGCACAGGAAGAGGTGCGGTACCACACTTTGATCGGAAAGAGCCCCTGTAATTGTCACATTTGTTCTTTTCACTTAGTGAGCGAGTAAGAGGTTGGTCCCCAGGCTTTCCAGATCCTTGGTCCAACCACAGCTCTTCATAAGGAAGTTCTGGTTTTGTAGGTAGAAACATTGAATCTTCGCTAACTTCAGGAAAAAGATAATCACTGCTACTGTCACCAGAATCCTGGTACTGAAGAGCATCGTGGGAAAACAGGGCCCATTCATTACACAAATCCCTGCAACCGTGAAGATTCACTTCACTATTCCCATGCAAATTGTTTCCATAGACGCACACTGACAGCCGATGGAAGGACTGCGTAAGTTCGTCCCGGGCATAGCTCAGGGAATTTGGCACATGGCTGTGCCCAGTGCATCGACTTTTCTTCGGGCTCTTGCAGTCTTCGTTCCAGTCAGTTTTCACATCTCGCACGGCACGGGAATACTCATCTATGTCAAACTGTTCCTGGCATATATTAAACCAGTGCTGGATGAGGGATTCATGCCACAGCTCCCCCTTCACGAGACTGTCAGGTAGGGTAAATTTTGGAAGTGTCAAGTGCAAGGGAAAATGCATTGGAATAATTTTGTTGCCACGWAGCACACAACAAACCACCACAGTCTTGGTTTGAATGTTGACAAACTTATATCTGTGCCCTTCCCGGATAAAATGCAGGTCATAAGGATTTCTTGGTGTAGGACTTGGCACAGTTACATTAACAGGCAGCCTGGTTTTTTCTACTATATTGCGAATTGTGTGCTCACCTTCTTGCATCTGCACCTCCAATGGGCTGCGAGTACTAAACCTACCCTTACACTGGAAAGGGAGACTGATGCTTTCATTGGTCCTGTGGTTCATGCAGATGAGGCAGGGCATTTTGCCTCTGCCTAGTTTACTAATTGAATTAAGTTTCCCAATTTTTTTGAAGATGGTGTTGAGTCGTGACTTCTCCTTAGAAGATTTTGCATAAAGGATTTCTGCTTGCCCCATTAAAGTGAGCTCATCCCCAGTACTAAGTGTGATGTTGTAAACCTCAGTGTCTTCATTACATTCACCTGAAGCCACCTGCAAAATAATAATAAGAAATTYGAAGATAATACTTCAGATGATACCAAATCTATTGAGACTGTACTTATAAACTATATTTTGAAAGAAATACTAATTTTAACTGAAAAGCTGAGTAGTCAAATGCAAGGTTTATAGACTCAACCTCAGTCAAGCAACATTCTTGTGCCACACATTCTCCTATCTTACTTGAGGGGAAACAGTCACCTGAAATTGCCAAAGAGGATATGAGATATTCTTTTTTTAAGAAAGCACAAATCCACATGTCCCAACAATTCAATAGTCACTTTTGTCAAGCAGCTATCACAGAATGCATCTTGGTTTCCTTGGACATTCCCCCCCCTCCCCGCCTTGTTTTTGCTGTTTCTGGTACTTATTTGCCAGGATCTTGAGGGAAGTAAACATCCTTCTTCTACCATCTTCAATTCCCTGAGGAGCAGAAAGATGATCTCATCATTATGAAGTATATCCCTTTGATATAATCTCTTCCAGGCTACTGGGAATGAGAGATGACATCTATTCCCTGAAGGAGAAGTCAAGAATATTGGTTCTATCCCATCTGCCAAACTCCCCCCTGCTTCCTTGCTTTCCTAGTCATAGACTTCCTTCCTCATTTTTTGATCATAATTGCTATTTAAGAGATTAAACAACATATGCACAGCCATGTGTGTGCTTTTCTACTATGGAAATTGTACTGTAGAGAGAAAGAGAAAAGAAAAAAAAAAAGCAAAACAGATGTCCAAGGCTCATTTGTTCCTTAAGTTATTTTCTTAAGACTAGAATAACTCTTTACAGACAAGATCTCTCTCTCGCTCTGTCTTATTTGGGTGGCTTCACGTTGAAGATCTTTCTCAGCAACCTACTAGAACTCACCCAGCCCTTCCTCAGCAGCAGTAGATGTCTATCCACAAAAGAAGGTGCAGCAGACAAATACTAGTAGCCTGCTGTAGATMATTTTTATTAAAGGAATACTGTATATATTTAAAAATTTGTAGCTGAAAAAACATGCAAAAATAGTAAATCCTCTCCTCAACTACAAAACTCCCAAAGACTTCATTTAGCTGTGTTAAKTTCAAATTCAGGCTTCAAACTCCAGCATCATCACAGAACAGCCACGGCATGAACTCAAAAGTTCCAATTAGTTACAACTGCTGTAAAATAACCCTGTGTCATGTAAGTTGTGGTCTGCTATTTATCTTCATTCGTAAAGTTGTGCTTATGTTCTGCAAATCTTTCAGAGCGAATGCAGAGGCAGTTCACGAGAGGTGTGCCTTCTCAGCATTTCAGTTTCAGCGTTTCCTGAGAGGAAGTCATTCAAGTTTCAAATTATCTAAACAAACACTAATTAGTCTAATCCAGGAAACTGCTAGAACTGTATTGTACGTAACACTCATTCACAGTTTATACCAATGGCCAGACRATTCTGAAACACCACGGCATGAAAGGAAAGCAGTCAGTCCTTGCTGATAGCGTGGGAATGACGCTCATTGCCGTTTTCTTCTCAAAACCACCCCAGAGAGCTGCATTCAAGCTGCAGCCAGTGATGTAAGTTTTGACTTGGGTGACGCTGATAAGGGTTGAGGACACTCAGGGCTTTGTGCACCTACCAGTCAATATCTCTCCCCCC
>NW_028186601.1:2380437-2446418 GCF_003343005.1 Rhea americana | reverse complement strand
GTTTTGGAAAGGCCATATTCTGTAAGAAAACTAGTTTCTAGTACCTACAGATATGTGCAGATGACTTGCTTGGACAACCCAAGTTGCACTCTCAGAAATTTAAAGTTGGGAATATGTCATTACACATCCTTATGTCCCAAAAGCCACCGCTGGGAGCGAGGGAGGTGTTACAACCCATTGCCGTGGGAGCTGCTGCTTGACAACATGTAGTTCCCTAGTGATTCACAACCAACCAACCCGTTGTGCAAGGAAACGGWCGGTCAGATGTGAGGGCACAGAGGTAACCAACTTGCATAGCTTTGCAGTGAAGGGCTCACAAAGGGATGGCATTCATTTCAACCAACCACTAGAAATGGATTTTTAGATTAGACCGGTTCAAAACTTAAAATTTTGAAAACGCTCTTCCTTTTTTTTTGTTGGAATATAATCACAGGATAATAATAGGTGAAATAAAGTTGAATTTTACTGTGCTGCAACAAAAGAAAAACCATACCACAGTTCTAACTTGGTGCTCTGAACAAAACACTGATGCGTGCACTTCCTGCTGAACGAAAATACATGAGATATCAGTTGTTGTCCAAAACTACCATAAAAAATGAAAAACGCAAAACCAAGTGTCTAAAAACTGCACAACTCTGACTTCGTTTCTATTCACAAAACTTTACTACAGTGAAGTTAAGCCTGCTGGCAGACCTCAGCAGGCTAAGTGTATTTTAAAGTGCAGGTTCTGAAAGTCAAAAAAGCTAACCCCTCTCTTTYTGTGTTAGATTTACATTTACTTCATTTATTACCATATGCTAGTTAACATCTATAAAGTATACGCAGTGGGTAAAAATTAGTTCCAGGACATTAGCAACAAATGCATCTCTCATTCATATCATGAATTCAAATCACTATAAAGCTCTCTAAAAATTCGTGTATAGATGTCTCCTTAATTTTATATTTCTCAAATTACGTATCTAAATAACCTTCATTCTGCCCTCGTTGCAACGGTCTATGAAAATCAAACTTTCTCTGCCTTGTTCACTAAACCATTTCATCAGTGGCCACAAGACTTAGGAAAACAGCAATCACTAGGGTCATGGACTTAGCACAGGATATCAGATGACAGACTCACAGAATTGTCTAGGACAGGGGGTACAGGACCCTCTTCTAGTCCAACCTCATGCTCAAAGGAGCTCTAGTTGCTCCAACAATTAAGTTGGAGCTGGCTGCTCAGGGCTTTGTCCAGTTAAATTTTYAGTTTCTCTAAGGATGGAGACTCCACATCTTTTCTGGGCAACCTCTCCCACTGTTTGATCACCCTTATGGTAAACATTTTTTTTTCCTTATGTCATCAGAGCAGAATTTCCATGTTCCAATTTGTGCCTGTTGCCTCTTCTCCTTCCACTGGGCACCTCATAAGAGACTGTCTCTGTCTTCTTTATACTCTCCCATTATGTGGGTGTGCACAGCAAGAAGATCTCTCCTCAGTCTTCTCAAGGCTGAACAAACCTACTTCTCTATGGCTCTCCTCATAGGTCATTTCCTCCAGTCCCTTGACCATCTTGGTGTATTGGACTCTCTTGCACATGCCTTTCATGCATTAGGAGACCCAAAACTGGAAACATCACTCCAGCTGTAGTCTCACAAGTGCTGAATGGTGGGGAATAATCACTTCTCTCAACCAACTGGCTACACCCTTGCTAATACAGCCCAATATGCAGTTGGCTCCCTTTGGCCCAACCACACTGCTGACTGTTTAACTTTTTGTCCAGCAAACACCCGGGCAAAAAGGGGCACCCGGGGCTCGCTCTCTCTGCAAAGCCGCTTTTCTACTCAGTCACCCCCAGCCTGTTGCATGAGTTATTCTGTCCCAGATGTTGGGCTTTGCGCATGTCTTTGATGCAGTGTGAGGCTCCTGTCAGCCAAGGAACCAATCAGTCAAGGCTGCTCAGTTGTTAGAAGCAACGTGGGTCAGATTTAACTGAAGCCATGTAGTACTCTTTAAAAAAACGTGATCTGAGAGAGAGTACATATCAAAAATTATTCCTAAAGGCAGAATGGACAACACTATTTCAGGTTCAGCTTCCTCTGCCCTCTAAACTTTCAGCATTAACACAACAGGATTTATACCTTGAAGCATGCCTACATTCCTTTACAGAACATCTCAGGGCGTGCAATACATACCCTCCACTTCCTGCTATGAAATCAYTGGTGGGATGTAACAGAGCCCTACATTATTTCACAGACTTTGAACTGTTAGCAGCATGTCCTATTCTGTGCACACGATCCAGCCTATAATTTGTGCATGAAGAAGAGAAGACAAAAGTGAGCTATCTCAGAATGGAAAAGTTAAGRTAGTTTGGAATACAGACTGCCACAGAAATAAGGATGTATTTTTCTAAAATACTGAAACACTCTACAGAAGGTATAAAGTATTCCTGGTCAAAAAATAATTTAACAATTAAGAAGTACCAAAGTCTTCATTTAGCAGCATAACAGTCGATTCCAGTTCCGATGAGACTCTACTCTGACTCATACTTTCAGCTCATTTCCTCTCTACCCTGGAGCAATACTCTTGTGTCCTTTGTGACTTTTGCCATATTCAGCTTTGAATCTTCAGGTGTGAAGAGTTTTGAATCTTCAGGTGTGAAGACAACAACTTCTAGAACTTCCTACTTCTGGTAGGAAGCTGAGATCAGACGATGGAACAGGGAGAAAGTAAGACAGGACAATACTTCAAACACCTCCTTAATGTGGAAGTACCCTCATAACTTTTTGTGTAKATCCCTCCTCATATCTTCTGTTTAAAGAAGGAGCTCTTCCTTGGACAACTCCCATGCAACAACTTGAAGCAGTAACTACCATAGCTCCAGCTGCAGCCATTACCTGATAAACAGAAAGYCTTCTCCAATTACTAAACAGTTACCCTTGGGAATATCCTGAAATAACTCATCCACAAATATGTTCACCTTTGTGGTTGTTCTCTCTGAACACACTGCTTTACACATTATAACTATGACTCCCATCGTTCCCCCCCCCCTTGCCCTTCCCAGACAATTCTCACTTCCTGGTAATAGCCTCATCAATGAGTCTAGCTTTGAGGTAGAGCCACTTTGGTATTCTGTAGTCCAAAGCCATTTAGAAATCACTCGTAGATGTTCAAAWTGAACAACTAATACACAGAAAACTACAGAATCAGAATCAACCTATTCCACACTGTATTTACTCTTCACCTTCCTATTGTTGGTTGTCAGTCCATACTTGCAGTTCAATATTGATGCTGGATGCTGATCAGAGAGGTTGCTGCCTTAGAGACGTTTCGTCAAACACACGTGGTGTGTTATGTCACTATAATTTTTTACTTTTTAAGACTCCTGCAATTCAATAGCAATCCACAGGGAAATTCCATTTATTGCAGAAGACAGGCATCAGAAAGATGATGAATGATTATTTAGGAAACATTTGCTTTTCAGAAAGCTTAAGCATATCATTTCTTTTGCTTAAACTAAAGTTATCTCAGAATAACAGATTTTGGTAACACCTACGTCAATATGCTGTCCTGAACTCCAATTGTTCTAATTTGTCATAGTTTGAAGTAGAAGTGTTTAATCACTTGGACCTGTAAAAACTTCAAATAAAAAATGATTTGTGGCTTCATATAGCTTGCTATGCCTGCTAGATCTTATTAGTGTAAGCATTGCATTCACAGTAAAAATTCACGGCTAGGATTTTTAGTTAGCACTGTAACTTTGAGGCCTCTGATTCATCATTACTGCATACAATTTTCAATATTAAAGCCAAAGGGTTATAGCATWACTATTATTACTTTACAGGTTATAAAAATGCATAAAGGTTTTTTTAATATTAAAAAATAGTCTTTAGGAGAACGTCAACTGAAGAAAAAAGCAAGCTTTTTAAAGGAAGTTAGCTAAATTCAATAAGAAAGTATTCCTTTTTCTTTTATAAGTCTCCTTGTCTCAAAAGACAAGGAATCAGCAAATACAACTGCTCCATTAGTGTAGGCATGTTTTCTTCTCAGCTGAGACAGACTTTGCTCTGAAGCCAGTTAAAGTTGGCTTCCACGTTGCTTTAACGATGTCTCTAGTAAATCAAAAGGTTCAAACAGAGCCCTGAAATATATGACAGATAACGACAGCACTCTAACTTCTAATGCAAAGCATCTCTTCATGTGGCACGTCTAATGGCAGCCCATGGAGCCATATGAGGCAGTGAACCTTGCTATCTGGGCTCCTTTCAGAGCAGAAATCCTCTAAAAGGTACATAAATCTAGGCATGAAGCAGYGTATCTACTTCTTTCACTCTAGAACTACGTATCAGACCCTGGTGAAAAGGGGCAATCACTATTTCAACATTTWAAAAAAAAACCTATAGTTTACAGCTTTCTAAATACATATGTTTTTGTGAACTTGGGACAAGATTATCAGACCAACAGAACTGCAACCAAATCAGGTGATCAGTCTTGTTTCACTGAACTGTATTAACATTTGTCAAAAAAAAAGAAAAAAAAAGGGTTTCATCATACATTTATTTTTGACAAAATGCATACTCTGTATTGATCAACACAGTTAAACACTGTGAAAAGAGGATTACTAAAAAAGTAAACAAATATATCAGATATCAAAAGTTCACACCAACCAAATGATATCTTTGATAGAAAAGAAAAAAATCATTACAGCTAGTTAACTGTTGTACTCTTMGTTCTAGAAATGCTCTTCAAACTGTTCCACAGTGTCTCCAGGGAGACTGTTATCTTCAAGATGAACATAATTTCAAGATGAAAATGAGATCCCAGAAGGTGTAAAGGGTGTTACTATGTCACTAAATCATTTCAGGAATTTATGGCTCATCCAATGTTCCCTCTATCAAACAGTATTTCTCCTTTTTAAGAGATTTTTTTCTGACTTATGCCCCAAAATGACGTGGGGTTTTTGCTATTTTTTTCAGGTCTCCTCTCCTATTAATACAAATAGTTTCCTGGTTATTTGTGTGGACTGACATCTTTACGGGATCTCAGTATTTGACTGGCAACCTATTGCTGCTGGTTCAGCAAAAGGTAGGGCCCTGTGGTGGTTCAGCTTTCCTAATGATGAATTTCTTCCAACCATACAGAATCAGGAAGTCCTGTCTTTGTAGTGTAATGCTGCTACAGAAACAAAATTCTCTGCAATAGTGCCCTAAGTATTACTACGAAAAAAGCTGTCAGCTATCTGCTCAGGAAAGAAAAAACAKAATGTCTCTAATTTTCAATTTGGTATAGGTTAAATACACATTTCACTGAGGGGAATTAGGTCATCCCTAGAATACTCTAAGTTACTGCGTCTGTCCRTGCCAGGGGCCACCAGCTGCCTGAGGTGATCGGCAGAGTATACAGGCACACTAATTCAAAACATTTTAGGGACAAGTTGATATCTACAGGCATTACAAAGTTGAGTTTAATCAAAATTTTTTGTTCATCAACCTGTGAAAAGTACTTGCGAGGAGTACTCTCTTCAAATATACAGCAGGTCTTAAATGCCCTGCCTTGGGGCATTTCCCAGACCAACTGCCTAGCTGCAAAACAGTTAAGGAAGGAAGGGAGCCTCATTTCCCCCAACTCCTCCAGGATAAGGTTGCTCATTTTTCCTTTTCACAACTTATACACAACATGAAATAAAATAWTCCCCTTGGAGAAGATTCCAACTTACAGCATAATGAAAAGGCAGTTCTTAAATTGCAGTGCTAGCTATAAAATCCTGCCTAACTAGAAAGGATTTACACAGAGGAGCAAAGTTYGCACCAAGTCAACCATAACAGTGGCATATTGGCATATTCAGGCAGAGCTCAACATGCACAGACAAAGCCACACAGTAACTGGTGGTATTCTGTAAATCTACAGGCACTTTCTTCAAAAATTATCTATGAAAAGCTTAAGGGTTTTAGAATAAAAATTCCCAGACATAAGAATACCTCCTCATTGTCACCATAAATGCTTTATTAGGTATTTCAGAYAACATTTTTTTCTTTCCATCTTGGATTAACTACCTTTTGATACTTTGTTMTGAATTTAAATGGGCACACTGTATTGGACAGAAATCAACTTAAGTTGCTTTTCCTCCCTTTTCTCAAGTCAGTTTGACAGGATTTCCCCTAAATTAAAATTCCAGCATACATCATTCTGTTGTTTGTAAAGGGCTATTAAACATTTCAATTAATGTGTTAAGTTCATTTATTTTTTGCAAGATGACAACCTTGGAATAGAAATGTATGAACAATGGAATATCTGCCAAGAGAAACATTGCCTAAATAACTGCTTTAAGTTAAACCTAGATTATAACTGTTATTTACATTAAAGAATATCACTGTAATATCTTTAAAAATGGATTTGCTATAAAACAGTAAGCTAYGCTTAGTTCTGTTTGCTAAACATGACAGAGTTTTAAGAACACTCATATGAAACTTGAGACACAACATTCTACATTTAAATAAGCCTGCAGATGAATGTTCTTTACCTTATAAAACCCCAGCTGCACACTTTACTGTGCCACTCTTTTGATTTGGTCATTCATCAGCCAAGAAATATTGACACAGTAGTGGATAAGGCTAGCAGTCCCAAGCTAACATTGATTTTCCCTGGGTAGGAGCGGAATTTTCTTGTTGCTTTGATTTGGTTAACTACATCCTAAGAATGCAAAAGTTTTCCAACTTTCTAATGTAGCCTTCATTCCTGAAAGGCTCGGTTATATGGGTTCACGTTAGTCAAGAGCATAAATGAAAACAAACTACTGTCTAGAAAGGCAAGTGTTTGCATAACTAAATGAACCAACTTATGAGCTCTTATGAGCTCTTGCACTTATAGCAGTCTTCAGCAATCTTGTTTCTCACCTATAAAAACTCTGGACTATCTGACAGCCCTCAACTCTAGCAGAAGGAGAAAAAGTCATTAAAAGGCTGTTCAAAAAAACCCGTATCATCTACACACAGAGCAAAATGAGCCTCTATGTGTTTTGGCACTAGCAGTATTGACCAACTTCCCCTATCAAATATTCAAATTGGGGATGAGCCAGGGCATCCTGGCCCCCACATGCCTCTCACCTGGTCTTGGGCAGCGTATGAACCAAAAGCGAGCCAGTCTAGCCCAAAAGCTGCTCATCACTGCTAGCAGAGTTGCCTCAGCCTGGATGACGCCTTACTGGGAATACGGGTAGGAAAAGGAACACTATGTTCAGTTATCACTATTTYGTGTTGCTGCACTTGCAGTTTGTGTGGTGACAGTAAGCTCTTGCACTCAGGGGACTGCTGACCCTCTGATGAGCTCAAGATGTGCACGTGCGTGCATGCACATCCACACATACACATATGCGCACAGAACAAGTGGGTCTTTTGTCACTTTGCTTTATTCACAATACTACTTAGCCACAGTAATTTTGATCAAGAAACTCCATCATTTCACCCTGCACGCTCCCCGAAAACGAGGCTTCCTGGACGGAGATTTGAGCAGCTGCTGCTTTGCAGAGAAGAAAATCCAGGCGGTTGGAGGGGGTGGGGAAAGGGGGGCAACAAGCAACATTTGTTTAAAATCTGGCAGCAGCATCCCAATTAGATGAATTATTGGATGGATCATCAGGATTGCTCTCCAAAGTGCCATAGGATAGGAAAGCCCTTGGAGGACATGTTGATTTAACGCTGCAAAAATCATCCTGAAGAGCACCATCTCCGAACACAGAACTGAAGACTCGTTTGTCTTAAAAATCACACTTCCCACACAGCACCGTTGCTCACTTGCCATGTATATAAAGGTTGTAACAGTTAATCAGTTAGACAGGGATAAATATTTATTCAGGGACTACCTTAACGTTGAATGTTATTTCCTCCATGACGTAAACTCGTTCAGGAAATGCTTTAGCCACCTCCTCCACACTGTTAAAATACTGCACTGGCTCCTTAATATCTCGGTCTTGTTCCAGCAGCTTAAACTGCCCTGAAAACAGATGATAAACAGAAGAGTTGTAAGATATTTACATTGGACAACTGTCACTCTGGCAACTGCTGTCTCAACTCCTTCACTATTTTGGTTGGTCACTTTTTCTGGCTATTAGAAGTCAAACAACAAAACAGAAGATTGCAAGGTGTCTTCTAAACCTGCAGCAAGAGATGCCGAGTTTTACCAGGTCAGAACGAAAAGAATGTGTGGGAGCTGAAGTTAAATCAAAAAAGATCTTTTTATGACATACTTTCCAGAAATAACTACTGGGGCTTTTGTGTTTGTATACTTAATTTGTTGTAATGGCATCYGTACAGACAGCACTTTCTGGCCCTTAATATTAAGTTTTATGGAACAAAACCACAACCTTTACCATAAAAGCACAAAACAATAAAGATGGGATTTTTCTTTCCTTTTCTTTCTTTCTTTCTTTTTTTAAGAGTCAAACAGCTTTTCAAAAATCCTAAGCTACAACCCTTTTCCCCTAGGCTCCCCTAACATCCAATAYTTCTTATTCAGAAACGAAGTTTCAGAAATGAAGTAACATTGAGAAGTTAAACCATATCCACCTATGAAATTAACCCATATCCACCTAACGTTCTTTTGAAGGTGATCATCTTCAGAAAGCTTTAGGAAGAAGKGTTTCTTGCTGACTTTACCCCTGACAACACAATAACCATTTTGCTATTTTCCAGATAAATAAAGGTGTTCTAAAACTAAGAATTAACACTGAGTCAGTTGACTCAGGCAGGACTGCATACATTACTCTGGACAGGTCAGAACTTCAATCATTTCTGTGCATTATGAACACAAGGTTGAAAAGCTTTCGTTTGTAAATACAGTTATACCGAATGCTTAGACAGATATTTTTTCTGTTGGTTTGAATTCAATATAAAATCACTGGATAGATCTTCTCAAATTTAGAAATATTAACTACTACAAACTTAAATGATGATCTCAGCAAGACAACAGCACAGTAAGACTTATTGTGAAAAACAGCTAAAGAACCTGACTGAAAGACTGAGCAAAATCAATGCTTTGCACATCATCTGTAAATCACACTTCAAAATTAGCAACGTATCCAGCCATGGGATTGTTGTTCACAAACGGTACTCAACTTCATCGAAAGTCATCCAATACAGCAGGAAGTTAGCCACCTACAAAAATACTTTCTCACTCCTCGGCATTTTGTGACTTGTGTGATATGTTCAGAGGATTCACCCACACCATGCTATTGCAGGCCACCTAGCAACAGAGGAGGAAATGAATACAAGCTCAGCAAGCCCTGAAGCCCAAGAAGAAAGACCCATCCCTCCACCCATGAGTGTGCACAYGTGTACGCACATGCACACACCAAGAGAGGTATTGATGTTCCGTCTGATCCCAGCATCCAGCTGACAAGGGGACAGGTTTTTCAACCCGTATATTCAAATACCGTTGTTATAGCCTACACACCAATTTTTAAGATAGAAGACTTTCTTTTATTCCTCTCCATATATCTTTTCTTTCTACAGTGACCATAATAATCTCAAAGTATTATCAGCAAGGCTTGTGGCGTTGCATAGTACAATAACTAAAGATGACTGACACTTCCCACTGTTAAGACTTGCAACTATTTAATAAACTATTTAATACACTTCAAATATTAATTGCCCTGTAGTTTTCTTAACTACATATCTGCTTCAGGACACACTATGATTTGAAGTTCAGCCAAAAAAATCAAATACTTCAAAACCCAACACTAATATAGAATATTCCTGTAGTACGAATACACAGACTTTAGTCTGACCTGGTAAAGATATTCCTGCAGTTCACGGCCTACCTTGCGCAGGATTCTGCCTTTGACAGATCTTAACAAATGTGTAAGGAGCAATTTAAGAACAGCTATCAATAACTCCCTATACTCCCTTCYATACTTCTAGAGGGGAACCTATGGCTTATGGACTTCCTGAGCAGGGAAGAGGTATCTTTAGGCTTAATAGCTCCAGAGATTTCTTTCCTGTAAATGTGTTCAATTGCTTACTAAAGGTATAGGAAACTTTTGACATAAACATACCATTTACCCTGATAAACYTTAGCAACCTCTCCTTCCACAGGTTTTACAGCACCTCAAGACTGAATGTAGAAATTTTAGGAGTRCCAAAGCTGTGTTTAACATAATCCAGGGAGCCATAGGAAATCTAAGGATGTAGAAGCACTTGAAAAAAAAGGTTTRCATGCTCAGCAGAAATTTGTTAGCATTTTTAAGCCGAATTTCTCAGTTTGTCCACTCTGAGCATCTTTCACTGTAAAGCTATAGAGTGGTCCATGCAGACYGCACCTCTGGGTTCAGTAATTCTCAATAATAAGCCAAAGGGCACTCCGTAAATATGCAAAATTACCATTTTTTAATTATGTGGTTACATGTTTTTCAATTCCAAGAATCGGACAAAAAGYTAGCCTTAGAAGCAGAAGGTTTGCTTCATCTGTTACAGAAATCGGAATCTGTTGTGACCGATCCATGTGCTGAGAAAGGGAAAGATCAAAATCACGCTTTCAAGATTTTTCTGTCAGCCATAGTCTAAGGTGAAAATGAATTCCCTGGCTCTGCAGGGCCTTTACCCTCCAAGCACCCAGCTTCTTGTAAAGGAAATTCAGGGGCACAGGGGAACTGAGTGAAGCCCAACCTTTTCCTGGCACAGCATCAGCATACACCAGGGTATCACTCACAACCAGTGACCATGAGGTGCACCAGGGAACATCCGATAGCACAGAAAAAATAGTACTCTGGAGCATCAAGTCAGTTACAGTACTTCACAGAAAGTCACTGTTGGCCAGATGTCCTTAAATTTTACAGAAGTCCTCATGCTTAGTGTTTTCTATGGGTTGACCCTGGACTGTTTCTCTCTCCTGGGACTATTTTCTGAATTGCTTGTCAGGGAGCACTGCTGTCCTCTTTTACTAATGACTGAGCCACCTGGCTGCCACCCTAACTGATTGCCCAGTTTGGGACCTAGGGGTCTGATTTGCAGCATTCCCAGCTGTAGTAACTATTCAAGGCAAGCTGTGACTACAAGGTATAATGGCATTTTATGCTTTAAGTTCCCTGAAGAAAAAACAAACAAAAACACTGCAAGTTCTAAACATCTTGGATRGATCTTCTAAAACCAGTGGGATATTTCTGATTTAACATTTCCCCCTTACATACAGAATAAATACGATACCACAAGGAAGCCACATCAATTTTAGTTAAACTATCAAATACTGCAGGGATAAAAACTTGGAAATACAGAAAGAAGTTAACTCTCTCCTCAAAACAGGAATTGAGTTGGGCACAATAACAAGACATAAAGATACATGAAGAACTACAGAGGAAAACTTACTGAATAATTACTTATCTATCAAAAATGTTCATGCTGCATTATGAATGAGACAGTAGTATTTAATTCTAGCTTCTCTAATTACTCTGTTTGGAACCATAATATTATTATTTCACCAATACTAATATGTATTTAACAACAGATAGTCTAGTGGCAAGAAAAGGCCAGTTACTCATTACAATCCAAACTTCTGCAAAAAAGTCCAAAATTCCTCATCAAACAACAAAAGCTTTTGGCTGTGAGAAACTAGAAGCAGAGTCTGTTATACATTTTGCATTTACACATGTTTGTGTAAAAAAAAAAAAAAATCAGCTGGAGTTTTGCTTCAGTACAAAGAGATACTCAGAACCATCTATGTCACCATCTATGTCATCCTTCCCTTCATTCAGCYGAGCCACACAAACACAAAGCTGTCTGTGCCTTCACTGCTAATAAGCACCAGTTCATGAGAAAGTTGATCACAGAGGAGCATATATAGATCTCAAAACATAAGGGCAGTCTTAATCTCCCACTGCTATGAAATCAAGAAGCATTCTGTGCACGGAAGCTGTCTGGATCGGATGTTAAAATGCCTCTCCTTTGGAAAAGATCATTTATAAATCAAAACTATCTATAGTCTGTTTTTTGAAAATTATTCCCTCACTGAAAAAAGCAGATTTTATTTTATTGGAAGGAGATGAGGAAGGATTGAAGGGCCTGCAATACACATTTGAGCCAGATGTCAAGCAAYGAACTAATGGGGAGGAAGGAGACAATTTCATATTACATTCCTCCCCAGTCTCTATTCAAGCTGCCATACAAAACCATAGCAGCTAATTTCYAAGAATATTCCTGAAATAAAAGTTAAATGTACATATATCTGGCTTGAGTGAAAGTTAAAAATGGATTTTATTATACCTGACAAGAAGTAAGATTTTATCAGGATACTTTATAAAATTCACTTCAAGCTTAAACAAATCACAACACAATTTAACTGTATGTTAATTAGGAATTTAACAACAAAATAGTAAAGAAAATATAAAACTAAAATTATACTTTYATAGAAGTAGACCCCTTTCTCTCTTACTAGCACAAAAAAGAATAATGAAATGTTGCCCTAGTAAATCAATGTAGGATCAGAAAGATCAGATTTGTAAAAACCGACACAGTCCASTGAGCAGGTGTGGTTACTCCTTTGCAGCCAAACAGCATATAAGAGAGTAATGAACTACTACTGCAAGCTTTATATCTCTTTATCTTTCAGTCTGGTTTCTGGCAGGCAGCGTATTGGAGCAGTTTCATTCCAGTATATTATCTGTGCAGATTATGAAATCTTATTTCCGTGTGAAGGTACACTTAGCAAAGACAGTAAATCCACTGCTGATGGAAATGAGCATGGAGAGATAAAAAGGTGAGGAAAGACCTAAACCAGGGCTTATCCTCTAGTTTATGGAGGCATTTATTAAAAACCACCAGGAGTAGGAAGATCAATACATCTTTCTTATTGCCACAAGCCAGTTCTGCAACATTTGTGAGCAGGATCTGTTCCGGGTCATTAGCCAGCCCTTTCTGTTCAGGCTTTTCGTCATTTCTGCCACTTCCAATGTWCAGGCTCTTGCAGGCTTAGGTACCTTCACAACTACAACCAGCTCATACAGATATTTCTGTCATATCAATTCCTCTGGTTCTAGCAATGACTTACCATCTACCCTCAAACAGCCCAACTCACTAGTCCAGCTATAGAGACAAATTCTGTGCTACCCTATCAGCACAGCCGTCCCCTCGTTGCAGGCTGCAGAGACCCCTTCCCTGCTGGGCCCGGCCTTCACCAACAGAGCAGTGGCCTCTTTGCTCCCGAAATGTGATCCCTCTTCAGTAGCCAGGCTTTGCCCTGGAACTAGATGTGCACACAAAGTCTTGAAAGACACCATTAAAGAAAAGCAATGAAGTGTAGCTTAAATATCCAGCTATCAGCATTTGGACACAAGAAGTCAACTGATTTTGTATCTTTATTGGTAATCTCTATTTTCTCTTGTTGCAATACTGCTTTATCATAGCTCTGGCCCCTTGTGAATACAGAGAGTTTGGTGAGAGGTTTTTTTGCTTCGTTTTTGTTTTAAATCTTCCAGATTTTCCAAGATAAACATTCTTCTTCTACAGTGTATGAAGTGCCCAGACCAGGGGAATCCATACCTATGGCAAAGGTTCAGACAGCAAACAAACAGTCAAGTTCTTGAAGATATAAACATATAGAGACACAAACATGAGAACATATATATGTGCTCATATATATAAAAAGAAAATCTGATTATTCTCTTAAAAAAAAGAGTAGCTCCATATCATCAGCAGAAAAGATGGGAGGTCACTGAAACATCTGCTCGATTACATTAGCTGTTAAATGTTTCTCTAAGGAGGCAGGGGTTGTATTGTCTTTCAGCAGCTTTGATTATTTAGTAACTCTTACATCTCTCTCTGTGAGACTATCTGCAAAGCCCAGTGCTTCTCAAGAATGCACAGGCAACACGGCAGGGTAGCAGACAGTACTGCAGAGGTTTATGTTTCACATTATTTGTTGACTGCTGACTGCATTTCAGCATTTCAAAGAACAGCAGACTTGAGAAAGAAAGGCTCTGTACCTGCCAGAATACTGCCATTTGAGGAAAAGACAATTTTTGTCCACTCTTTTCAGTGTTCCAGTGCCTCAGGCTGATGCAAAATATCTTTGTATTCTTCCCCCAAAGGATGAGCCTTGATGTAACTGAGCAGAGTTGAACAGGATAATCCTACAAGGGAAATAAGACGCGATAAAGAAGAGCTGGGCAGAGGGAGCTGGCTTGCTAGATGCCAGGGAGAACGCAGTAATGTGAAGATCTAAACGGGAAAGCACACTTCAGCACTCTCGCTTCTCAGAGGGACCTGCCTAGTCATCTGCCCACAGCATGCACATCTGCCTTCAATGGTGAGGCAGAAATAGAGTTGTCTTAGTAGGGGATGACAGAAGGAAATTTTAGTTTATTTCATCACTTTTTACCCCATCATCTAGATTCACAAGGTAGAGCTATTTTTCCCTGTCTAATCCCCTAAACAAGGCAGCTAATCAAGAGTAAGAATGGCAAACCAAAGACTAAAACAATACATTAAGATACAATCCTAACTTCAACCACTTCAGCCTACATACTATTTCTAAAAATCAGCTTTTTATGTAAATTGAAATTTGCCAAATGTCATGCATTTGTGTAGAACCTATGTCGTGCTTCATTCTGTTTCAGGAAGCATTGAGGTGACTGTGGTTGTAGCTGTCTAGACATGAAGAAAGGGAGAACAAAACAGCATCCATCACAGTCTTGGATTCAGCTATTATATGATTAACCGGAACCAAGATATAAAGTTAATATTGTAGGTCTTTCTGGGATGTATCACTAAGTAAATGTGAAAAGGTTTGGCAGACACGCAGAAGTAACGAGAAGTGGGAAATAAATGCCTTACTTTGCTTTTCTTATCTTCCAGCTTGTTGAAATCTAACATTGTGCAGTTTTCCACAAGAAAAAAAGAGTACTAGTGTTAGGTGTTCTGGAACAGAAGAGTTCCTGTCCCCTCACTGCACAGGGGGGAGGTACAGGGAGAAAAGATGCATTAGGGAAAGAAATTATAGGTATAAATGGAATTACAGAACACTGTTCACAGTCATACTGCTCTTCATAGGACAGGAGAGCTGATCCCCTGCTTTGGCATGTGCAGGTTTCCACATCAAAAGAACTGGTGATTTGGCCTCAGACTGGAACCTGCGAGCAAACTAACATGCATGCGATCAATACCCTCTACCAAAAAAAGCAGCAAACCAATCCAGCAGTACAAATTCATCCTGATATGCCATATCTGTGAGCTGTGTATAAAAAATATAAAAGGGAGGTGGGCGGGAGGAGATACAGACAGACAGACATATTTTTCAATGTTACACCTAACTATTCCTTTGTTTGTTTTTGTATTGTGGCCTGCTGAAAGGATTGAGAATAGAGCCGGAAAATACAGAACTAGAGTCTTCAGGTACACAGCTTCCAAAGAATAATGACTAGGCCGTGAACTAGAAAAGCTACAATTGATTATTACATTACAATTTTCATGAAATAGCTATTAAACAGACTTAGAAATGTTGCCTCTGACTGCTTTTATAGAACTGCCTGTCAGTACTTTTTCTTCGGGAGGGCTTCCTGTGTCCCCATCTCTATCAATCTTTTGGAAATTTGGGGAACATATTAAAAAACAGATGAAATATTAACTAGAGACATGTCTAAGTAAACATAATACAATCAGAATCCATAAAGTGTACTGGAGCTAAACTTATGGCACTGTGAAACAGAGGGCAAGGCACAATGGCACATTCAAGTCAGCAGAGCTTGTGTAACATTTCATGCCCTGTGAAGGGGAAGCAGCCCTTCAAAATGAATAGTTTTACTTCTCGGAAGTATTATCGAGATTTTTGGAGCCTTAAATGCCTTTATTTGTGTTATGTCTGCTATATAAATACCCATTCAAACAAGAAAGAATGAGTCAAGTATCGCAACCTTCGCGAGACATGTAGAAGCAAAGAATTAGCACTGACACATCGCATGTGCATATATATGATATTCATGAGATCAAGAAAAGGAATCAAACCAAGTCTCCCACACAGTGACACAATGCTTGCAATTCTAATCAAAACCTCTAATCATATGCTGGTAAAGAGAAGGAGATGATAGAGTCTAGCATGTCTTTTCTGTATCTTACTTTTACGACTCTAAATAGTGTTAAAAAAAATCTATTGGCAGCATAACAAAGAAAAATCAGTTCCAGTGGTTACTGATCATAGTTTAAAGGAGATTTAACTCACAGATATTGCATGRGAGTGAATTTTATGTTACAGGTTATGTAAAAAGACTGACAGGGAAAACAAGTCTAACCTCTAAGCTTTGTTCTGTAAGTTATCATCTCCACAAATACTAGATTACCACAATAAAATGTTCCATTTTATGGGGTCACATAATTGAAGCATCTGGACTATAAAAAAGGAACTACATTTATCTTACTCACTAGGTCAACATCAATCTAACTTATAATTAACATCAATTTCATTCCTTTCCCATGTGTTGCCAACAGACATGAAGAATATCCCATAGGCAGTTTTCCATAGGAGTGTTGGTTCACACACTCCAGTGACAATGGAAAGGAGTCTGAAGACTACTGCACTGTCTGATTGTCTTAATTATTGCTAATAAAACCTATTGCTGGTTTCCTGTTGAACAGGAAGATTATAAATACATATGCACATGAAGATGCCATATCTCCTCGTGGGTAGTAAAAGTTACCCAGATCTTCTACAAAAAGGCRCTGAGAGATAGAAGTGTTACAGAAGCCCAACAAAATCAATCCAGAGCTTGCATGAAACAATGCTGAGATGATTATGCTTAATAGCAGCTGTCTGATGACAAAAGCGTTTCTTATGTGATTATTAGCACTATTCATTTTTCCACTGGAGGGGTTACGACTGGCGGGATGCCCACTTAGACCTCAGTCATGAAAATGGAATAAGTCACTAAAAGCTTACAGCTCTGATCTTCCATAGTGGCATGCTGGGTCCCGATGAGACTAGCTGCTRGATTTGCCTCCTGGAGAAAGGAAGATTTTAAAGGGAGGCAAAGCCAAAGCCTTACCTAACAGGTGCCTCTATCAAAAATTGCTGTCCTCTATACCAAAGACTGGAAAAGAAAACGACAGAGAATGAAAGGTGAAAAAGTGCATGATTACAGATCTTACTGTACTTGGAATTGTCTTACTGAGCAAATATATTAGTTCCATTAACACTGATTCAGGGCTAAAGCTGGATCCTAAGGAGTGCTGACCCAGGTGTCCAGTGGAGACTAGTATGTCAATGTAAGCTGAAGTTTAAGTCTTGCATTAGGAAGCAGACAACTGCCTCAAGAGAATCTTATTTGGCCCAGGAAACTGAACACGATCAACATCACAATGAGTGAAAAAAGAATATGATGTTTATTTAAAAATAATTTATGGATTCAAAAATCACCTGTAACTTCAGAAACTATTTTTGCACTGTTCTGCTCAAGTACATTTTCCTGTTTTAGTAAAAGACACTGTGTACTTATAAACTTAAAGTGGCAACACAGACTTCATCTGATATAGACTTTTTCTTAACTAGCTGATCACCTCCCAAATCATCAGTATACTCTACTTTAAAGGCATTCACTAAAAGAAAAGGGATGGCTACAACTAGATTAACATTTAACTGAGGCACAGAGTAAAGCTGAGATTAAGAGAACAAACTCCTAGTTAATATTTGAAATGAATATTACTAGTTTCAAGTAGACTAAAACAGACTGTGTTAGAATACCTGTTAAAGGTTAGCTTAGTGTGCTGGAGGTTTTACATTACAGTTGCGTCAAAAAATTCTGCCTTTGTTGTGGATTCCCCCCACCTCATTGACATTCATTTCCTTAGCAATTATGAATGTGTGAGAACTTCAGGTTTGCTCTGTAACACATAAGGAGCAAATTCTCATTTTCAATTAAAACCAAGTTTGTAATCAATAATTTGAAGAAAAAATAGCAATATCTATTTGTTTCTTTTGGACTGAAATCCACATCAGAATCAGCAGTCATATTTGACAATCACTTTGTGATCCCAAGTATCAAACAAGTACAAAACCCCAACTTTCCTTCAGAGGATGTCTTCTTACTGGAACCCAACATGAGGAGAAACCTTCCTTCCTTTTTTTTCCTCCCCATTTTGATGATAAATAGTGAAATCCAGCAATCAAAGTTTCAACACAAGAAACTGGAATGTTTTCTAAGAGCAGTAGTATTTTAAAATCTAATTTCAATGTAGCTCAGTTTGAATAGGACTCTCCTCCTGTTTAGGTTATAAATTTGATCTGAGGGTGAAGATAAATTTTGCTCTGATAGAGATTTAAGAATTTTAAATATAGATTGTACTTACAAGTATTAGTTTAATGTATCTCTTTATTACCAGTGGTCACAAGTAAACATTTATTCGAGGGTTAAGACAAATACCAAACAGCATTCAAAAAAAGAAATTCTGCCCTCCAAAGGCAACAAAGAAATCTGATACTGACAGATGAACAAGACTTCATCCTTAGAGTGTTTGGGAAGAAGGCTAATTGTTTTGGGGGACCAAAATTTTGTTCTGTTGAAACACGCAAAGTTTTGAGATTTATAAACTATCAGGCTACCATTTCTTTCTAACTATCATTTCTCTGTCTCTGTCAGATCTGCTCTAAATTCTGCTATTTCACTGTTCTGACTGAAACATTGGAGAGAGTTATAATTATAGGGAAGAAATGAAGATGTGTAGGAACACAGGAGAGAGATGCGTATTTTTGGTCATAATATGGATTTCAGAGATTGTAAACATAAGTGACTTGCAGATTTACACCAGAAACAACTTTTTGGATTTCACAGACATCTTAAAAAACAAATTTGACAGAAAAAAAGTGGCTTTTCCAAACAACTTCAGACACATTGTTTTATTTCTTGGCAAGTCTATGCTTCTGCTAAAAGAACAGCAGCAACTGCTAAGCTTAACCATTAACTCTGTCTTACTGTGCYACAGTTTTTATTTATTTATTTAACAAAAGTTTCAAAGTTAACACTGAGCAAAACTCAAGCTATTAATGTTTCTGCCACAGTGGGAAGGGACATTCTTCAGTCACAAACCCACCACCTTTYTGGCTTTTTGCTGACAGCACTTTTTCCTCCTGCTACTCCCACACCAGTATCTCCATTTCAATGACATGACTTTAACTTCATTCATCGCTTCCTTGCTTATTGAGCATTCTTTTGTGCCTTTCAGGTTTTGACCCTGTTCCATGTTAAACAGGCGATGGTGCAAGTGTAGGACGGTGTATAGTAAAATATTTCATCTGACGAGGACAGTTATTTAAACGGCACTGTTTCTGGCAGGCACTTTTGATGCAATAAACAAAGCTAAAGAAAAACTGCATTCACAGAGCAGAAATTTTGAAAATGTACATAGATCAATTCTGTATAAGAAGTGCTTTTGTTTCATGCTCAGGAACAGGTTTTTTAATTAACTGAATGAGAGGAGTTTTAAAAAACAGGAACAATGACTGAGTCAGCAGCTCTCATTCTTAGTAGCTTGCAGGGCTTTATACGAAACAGAATAAACATGTTTCATTCAGAGTTGGACATTTTTATCAGTGTGTAGAAAGACTTCAGAGCTTGGGTTGGGTAGCCTGAAAGAATGTCTGTGCATTATAGAGCAGCTTATTGTTTCAAACGCCTAACTCATTTATTCACTGAATATACATGTGTTTTACAATCTCTCACAGAGTTCATTTTCCACTCTCTCAGTTTAAATCCATGGAAGTATTTTATTCAAATTACTGGAGAAGCTGCAGCTCAGATAGTTCCCAACTTCTAGAGTATCTGCAATAGAAGGGAAAGGTTGCTGTTCTTCTGCCTGATTAAAAAAGACAATCTTAGGGAAAATATTATCAACTTTGTATTTTCAATGCATGGCATACACTGTAGCTTAGTTTATATACTTGAAAAGTGTATAAATTAGAAAGCAATGCAATTCTTTGCAGCTGTGACCACCAAATATCACAATCAAACTCTGAAAACAAGTTCACTTCAGTTCTGGAACAAATTACACAACATGGTTCAAACCAAAATGAAGCCAACTTTCAAAGAAACTCCTTATTTACMCAATAGAGTTAGTTTATTCAACTAAACTCTCTTGTTAAAGAGAGTATGTAAGATTAAAAACATTTACACTACAGCTGAGACTATATTAAAGAGAATTAAAAGAAATGTAAAGCCGAAGTATTATACTATCCGAAAACCACCTTGATTAAATACATGTAGTAAATTATGCTCTAAAGAGTTCGTCATTCGTAACTTTGGAATAACTATCAAGCATTAAAGCAAAACATGGATTACTAAATTTTTTTGTTGAAGATTAGGAGCCACACTTACATCATTGCCTCAGTCGAGATGCAGGTGTTTTGATACCTGCATTTTTTATGAAGTTAGCCATCTTTGCAATCACACTACATAAATATAATAGTGTTTCTGTCAAAATGATTTGTCTGGTTTCCAGCAAACACTAGGACRCTGATTCAGGGTTGTGCAATTTATCTATAAAGTAGACAAAGCTCTCAATAACAGCTCAAAGTGGATGAAAGCAGCTTTTAAGAACGATCATTTTGGCGTATGTTCACAGCATGCACTCAAATGTCACAAAAAAAGCAGAGAAGAGATGAGCTGAAAAGGCTGGGGAATAGAGATGGTGTTGAAAAGAGCACACTGCTTCATCATTGTCATTTCATTTAATTTTCATTTATGCTCAAAAAGGCAACAAGGACAGTACATCTAAAATTCAGATATAAACAAGATATGCACCTACCTCAGTTCCTTTGAATGCATTCCCTCACACACATTTTGTTTCATTATCTAGTTCAACAAAATACCTTAAATAAGATAGGTATCACTTAAATCCCTTTTGCAATTCAAGTAATTATACATGAATCCAAAATGTATAAAGAAACAGAATGCCCAGCCAATTTTTCCCTCTCATAAGCTATCTGTCAGCTTGTTGAAAACCAAATGAAACCAGTTAGGAGTGTCAGCCTAGCCTAAAATAGCTTGACGGAAAATAAATGTTACACACTACGCATGGGGTAGYTTAATTTTTGAAAGTGTTTTTAGGAGACTACTCAGGTGACCATTTTCCTCATGTAAAAGATAATTCATGATTTAAAGGGATGCACTTTGCCTTGTTGATGCTTTCTGAAACCGTATTGAATATTTTATCCTATCTGACCTTCTAGTGAATCTATTTTCTCTAATATTGGTTTGGGGCATCTCTTGCTTGAAAGCATTTTTTTGTACCACATCCATTTTGTAGCCTTTTAAAGACAGGGCTGTGAAGTGGTAATTACCAAAGTAACTAGCCCCTTATTTGTCTTTGAATGCACATGGACTTCCCCAGCTGCCAGATTATCATGAGATATGTTATTACATACTAATTTCTAAGTACACAAGATAACATTAACAGCTGCAAATGCTCTACAGGCATCATATGCTTTAAATTACTACAAAAGAACTTTCCTTCTAAAGTAAGGTGATCCTAAATCAAAATTTGGGACTAGGAGAAACACTATTAATATTTTTGGTTAAAAGTTATTCTTTAAATAGTTAAACTAAATTACTGATGGGCAGCTTGCTAGCACACAGATTTAAGGGGCTGTGAAGAAGTCATGAATGGAAAAAAAGAGATAAGTGTTTCAGACGCTTAAAATTGCTTTCTATTGATGTTGAGAGAGATTGACAGACTGACCAACCTGATTACACTTGGAGACAAAAAATGTACATCCCAAACTAAAACAAAACAATCAAAAAAAAAAAAAGATCAGTCTTTGCTAGCATTACAGCAAACTGAAAAGGTTTTCTCAACAGCTTAATGCTCCTTTTAGGAAAACAACTATTTCAGTTGAGCTTTCTGAGCATAGGGAGCAGAACCACAAAGACACAGTAAGAAATCAGGTCTTTCAAATGACATGAACTGCACTCCTTGAAGCAATAAATCTATGAAAAAATCTGTTYCTCTTGCATTCAGTCACACTATTGCATAACCAGCAAGAACAAAACTCAATACCACAAATGACTTCTTCTATACCAAGCTTCCACAAACATACAGTAGCATATCAATTACCATGCCCCAAAAGATCACAGGAAAAAGGTCACCAGCTCATAAGGAGCACCCCAACACTTCTCCTATCCTTTCAACCTGCCACCTCCTCCTGCTACATTCTGAGTTGTCTTGAGGGCATCACACTTCTGTCTCACCAAAACCCTGCCATTTAAAATGATGATCTTTATCAACAGTAAACTTAAACAACAGTATTTGATGGGTTCACACAATGTTGTCACAAGCATGGCTTACATGCCATGGCTGGATATACAGTGCCATTGCTAGCAAGCTATCTACTCACAGTTTTAATATCCATTTAACTAAATTGGTATAAAATACATTTAGTTAAATCACTGGAAGGATTATGACCAGCTAAGCTAAGTCAGATAAAATAAAATACTGCATCATCTTTGCYGCAGGAGGTTATTCTCCTGAGGGATGCCCATGCAGGTGAACCCAGGCTCCTCATCTTTCTTCCTTGCAATTGCTTTGCTTGCTTTTAGTACAGCATGCAAGTTTCCCCCAATTGCTCCTCAGTTTGAATTCTCAAAGTCACTGGCAGCCTAAACACTCACAAATGTTACCTAGTAGCTTACCTACAGGCCACTCTTCACCATATCTAACATTGTACTCCTGTCTGCTACAGACTCTTCACAACTCACCCTGTGTCTCTTGTTCCCAGCTCCAGACTTAGCTGCACACAGCCAACCCTCAGCCAGCTAACTGCCAGTTCAGCCAAATTTTTTTTGGAAAGGAGTCAGAATACCACTATGCACATCTTCCATCTAATTCACATTAAATGAGCCTTACAATAGCTAAACATCACAGAGCGACAAATGTCTGCAAGGTGATAATACGGTGGCTACTAATTTTCGTTTTCTGCAGATGCTGACTGGTTTATCTAAGCAGGATGAAAGCATACCAGTGTCACATATGCTATCACACAGATTGCTTCCTTGAGCTAGCATGCTTAACAGTAGATACAGCAGCACTGGGTTTAATCCTTATTAGTGCAGCAGGTCTTCAGGGACTCCAGGCATATAAACATCAGCTGCCATCACACGCTGAGCTACTGTTTCATCCCTGTTCTTGTTAACCAGGCAAGCCAGTACGTGCTGTGATCTGAAATGTTCATTGTGCTGTGTGGGCAGAACCTAAATGCCTCATTTCTTAGGGTTTACTAGGTGAAAGTCTAAGGCTATGTCAGACAGGTGATCTGCTGATCAGGCTGAAGCCTACACACATCTTTGTGCAGAGCTGAAGGTTTAGTATGGCCCTTCATATCTTGCTCATTTCTTCCCCGCCAAGYGTCAAATGTGCTAATTCTCCCCTCCCTCCCCTGAGAATTATTTCCCTCTGAGGACGAGGAAAAGCAAGTAAATGAACATGTTAAAAATATCCACTTCTAAATAGTAGTAGTATAGCAAAAAAACAAAATGACCCAAATTTTATAGTAAGAATAATTTACAGTAGTGAAATCTATCTTACTAAAAAAAAGATTTTTTTCCTCTCTGCTACTAAAAAAAACTTTAGGATTAGTATTAATTTTGAAAGAAATTAAGATTAAAAAGCATTCCCCTGCAATATTAAAAGAAGATTAATTTATCTACGACCATACAGCACATCACATTTTAACGATCAACAACAACCAAAAAAAGTTAATTAGTCAATAAATTGCACCGGATACTAATCCTTCACAACAGAAAAGCTACAAAATTAGCAACTTAAATATACCAGAAATACCCAAACTACACACTTTAGATCTTCTTGGAAGATCATAGCACAAAACATTAAGGACTAATCCAGAAAGGCCAGACAATTTGGTTGTACTTTGTACTGAAAAATTAAACTGTATGTATAGCTCATGAGATAAAGCTTTCTAACACATACATCTGCTTTTGCCATCCAACATGTGTCTGAAAATAAGATTTTCACTTCTTTTATGAAATATGATTCTATTGTCACAACCAAAAAAACTTGAACAGTGTTAATGGAAATCAGCAAAGGATAATATAAGGGTCATACGATCTATCCTTATAGCAGAGTTCAACCTTTAAATCCAGACAAGACAAAAATGTGTTAGAATRTGGCAAGTCTTTCTGTACAGGAAAAGGAATTATGGCAATGAAGAATAGTTGGAATTTCTTTCCCCTAAAAAGATATTCTAAGTTTTCTTCACTTTTCTCTTATTGGTCCACGATTAGTTAGGGAGTTCATTCCACATTAAATAATTCCTTCATTGTTGTGGAGCTATCTCACAAGTTTTGGCTGTCTACTTGGGAAAAAATGTGTAGAGGCCCTGCTCCATATACGCAATATAAAGGCAAAGAAATGACAACACTTCTGCTGAAAACAGCTTATCCTTCATTCTCATGACCTGCCTGCTCTCAGTGACCAACACAAAGCATGGTGAGCTTTGGAAACCTACCTATCACRAGGTCCTGAGCAATGGACAGTGCTTCAGCTCATTTCAGCTGAACATCATCTATCCTAAGGAGAACCACATGGGTAGAGTGCTAACCAAAAATACTTCTTGTAAATGTGATCTTTACAAAAGATGTTACACTACATTAAAATAGTTCTTTTCTGAAAAAGAGAATGTAAGCCTGTGTATGCCATCTGTGTTCTACCTCTTGCACATTTATCAGTGGTCTCTTCCCAAAGGATCTTTCTATGAAAGGTACTTTTATGAGAATTTCATTTTAGAGAGTTCACAAAATACTTTGGTATTTAGAAACTCAGTTAAACTTTTCCAACCCTTCTACAGATAGGTTTGAAGTTCTAGAGTTTCTGTTTTTTTTCTTGTTCATTTCTGCATTAGCACTATTCTGAGATGCTGTCTCAGATTTTCAATATGCACAGAAGGGATGCATGCATGTGYGCTCACTCGGCGCCCCCAAGTAATCAGCATGCTAGTGTCGGATAACCCCACACCTTGGTGGGCAACTCACGTTCACGCTACCCCTCTTTTGTTTCATCCAAGTTACTGTTTTGTGTCCAGTCTCACATCCCAGCCAGATATACTAACCACTAGGGCTACAGGATCAATCTTTGTGCTCCAGAAAGAACAGTATATGCATAAAAAGGGAATTGCTACAAATAATCCTTGCAGCAGAAAAGCTGATTATATAAACTGGTGGTCAGGGAACTCACCTTGAATGTGGGAGGCAAAGTTCAAGCCACTGCTGCAAATCCAGCAGAGCAGGAAGTGCATGAGGGCATGCATCTCATACGATATGCCAAAAAGCTGTAAATCACTGCTTATTACAAGGTACAATTTTMTTTTCTAGCTCTATTGTGAATCTGAGAAGCCCATCAAAAAAAACCAACCAATCAACCAAAAAAAACCTTCAGATTGAACTCAGCACAGCCCTRCAATAGTTTCAGCAGGTCAGCACTCCGGGTGAAAAATGGCATGACTAAAAATTAATTCAGCCAGCTCTAATTTCAAACTGCTATGAAGAGACCATTATGAATGTTCACTCGCAACACTTATTAATAGCCTGTATTTGACTACAAATTTCCTGGTAATGGAAATGCAATACAACGCAACAGCAAAACATCTTGCCCATGCTGCTGTCAATTTAGCAGGAAAAAAAATCAAATATCATCTCTCTGATTAAAGAAAAGTTTCATCMATACAAGTCAGACAGTAGGATCTGGAGCTATATGTATGTTCTTTTAATGATTTCCAAGTAATGTTTGCTCATTACAGTAATTAAAATAATAGCTCAATCCTTTTGGAGTCAACAGCTTCCTAAAAATTAAACTGCTTTATTTCAGCTTCATCCATCATCAAAGTAGGAAGTCGTTCTCAACACCAGAAGCGGGTCGCTCCTCACCAGGCAGCCTGCAGGATAATCCCAGCTTTCGCAGTGTTCGGAGCCGGCCGACGGCACAAGCGGGGCATTGTTAGGGCCCCCTGCCTTCCACGGCACGCCGACTCCCCTTAGGGCAAGGGTTCAAACACTTCATACAAAGCAGTGGAAGGGGCAAGCCGCAATTCATCCTCTGCCCTGCTTTCCTCCTTGCCCTGGGTGCCAGAGCTGATGCCTTGGAGACAGGTTTCAAGGATCAGACCTCCTCCGTGACTTTCTGCACTCTTCTGACTTGACAGCAAGCTCTCCCAAAGGCTAGTGGTAGACGAAGGATTGTGGCTGCATTTCCTACCCTGTCAGGACTAGTCCTGCAGGAGCAGAGACACAGTTAAGCTACTATATGGCAGGGAGCTTGTTTTCATTTGGCACCAGAACCGACAAAGAGAACAAAGGGAGAATCAATGTTGAAGATTTAGTTGTAAATCAAGGGGAAATCCAGAARCCGCTGAAATTAATTAAAACAGGTTGAAAGAATAATACAAAAAACAAACATTGCACTGACAGATATCCAGATGGCATTTGTAGGCAAACCTCAATGCCTCAGCTTTACCCCAGCTGAGTTTCAGTAATACTTACATATCATTTCAGAATTTTATTTCTAGTATTTAAAAAGCACCAAACCAGGAAGGTGCTAGAACTACAGCAGGGATCATAACCATCACTATTGTGACTTTGTGGTCAAGTTTAACCTCCTTTAGAAGAGCAAAACCATTTTAGAGCTCAATCTAATTCTAGCTCCTGAAAAGTTTGGAGTTAAAGAGAGGTTGCATTCATTTTTTTTAAAACAAAACAAAACACTTTGAGGACTAATGTTCAGGCAGCATAACAACTACAATCAAGTGCAGGGGGAAAAAACACCAACTGAGGACCACAGAACTTAGAGACTGCTGCAAAGCAACTGTTAACACTGACAGAGAGGGAACAGAGGACGCAGGTTAGTGCAGCACAGAATTAAAGCACATCGCTTGTACATCCACAGGGCTTCTCCATGACTGCTTCACAGAGTTCCTATGTTACTTACTGTCAGGAACAGGCTATCCAGAATTTTGGGAAAGGCAAAATATACATTCAGTAGCAGAAGGCTTCGCCATCCACAAGGTCCATYGCCTTTCCTTGAAACATTTGATTCCTCCAGCATAAGCTCATCCTGGCAACTTGCATTGTCTTTGAAAGCYTCATGTCTAGGAAGATGATAGCAAACCATGACAAGGAATTTTCCCCAACTAGATACAAGAGCAAGCCAGAAGTTACGTGTAAAGGAATTTCATTATTCTGTGGAAGCCACWCTCCTCTCAGTGGGATGCAGGGCACAAGTATTCAGATTTGTTTTTAAGACAAAGAATCTCAAAAGTGGCTAATAACCATCTAGAATTGGCAGGAATTAAGAGTTTACCAGGCAGACCCCCAATTCCCACTATCTCATTTTTGTGATTCTAAAATATCTTTTTTCCTGTACCAGTACYGTACTGACTGTGCCAAAATCAGGATTCTCATATACAAGGTATGGATAGAGTAGAAAACACTCCTGTCTCATTTTTCCACTCCTTACTTTAAGCAACCTTTTCTTTTGCATTAGCATCTGGTTTGTTTCACAAATCTATTTGCTGCTGTCATCCCATATAATTAAAAAAAAAAAAGTTAAGAAGGGAAAGAAAAGAAAAAAGTGAAAGAAATTTCAAAATTAGCTTTTTCAGGGTTCAAATGTCTTTCATGGGGCCTGAAATCTAGCACCACTGGCAGCTTTACATATAAGCACACCACCATGGAGTTAAGGGTGGGTTGAGACTTCAGAGAAAATTGCTGTTAAAAATCACATTAGACTGCTCAAACAAACATCCTCTGCCAAACAGTATGCTACTGCTCATGAAGCTTTTCAGCCTATCAAACTAAATAATTGTAAATTACTGCAGGAGGAAAGAAAGGATGAAAAAGTAGTAKTGAGCCTTTTGCTTTCATATAGCAACACAGAAGATAAAAATAGATCTATATAATATTTATAATCCTTAATCTCCTTTCAAATCAAAGTGACTACTAGATCCACCAGTGATTAGAGACCCCATGGGATTTATTTATAAATGGCTGGCTCAAACTCTGCTAAATGCTTGTTCTTATTTAGTGAGGTTGCTGACCTGGTAACTATTCAAAGCATAAATTTTAACAAAGAACAATATTCAACCACCTCCAGCACACCAAACCTCTGTAACATAAGGGGCAAAAATAAGGTGTTGGTTTATAGAATATTGGGGGGGGGGGAAGGGGRAGAGCTTTTCAGCAGTAGATGAATTCAATGTTGAGAAAAGGCCTAAATCTTTCATATGGGCAATGTATTCTGTAGCTCCCTGCACAACTAATCTGTTGTTACTTACTCTTTACATCCAGTATAGATGGACCCTGTGTAGGGTTTTGGAGAACAGCATTCATTTTGTTCAATACAATACAGCCTTCTGAACTCTTACTCTGCTGCTTGAACTGTCAAATTGTGCATGCACTGTAGAAGGACAATTGTAGAAGTGAACAAAGCAAATTACTGATTTTAGTCTCATTTGGGTGTAATGCTGCATCCATCCTAAGTGGTGGTAAAAACTTTTACATAACATTTCCAAATGTGGTAGTTTATACAAACACACACTATGCAGGGCTTTTTTTTTTTTTTTGCTTTCTAGGAAAGAAACAACTACTAACACCCTGAGGAGATTTCCATTCAGATGTTCTGTGCAGGTCAGAGAGGAAGGGTCTGCTTACAAAGACTACTTAGCATCCACTGCAGACTAGTGGATAGCTGCACTTGTTCAAGTAAAATGTTTTAAGGTTTATGATATTTTAGATCACCTAAAGGTGGGCCTGCTACTCTGCCATGACTCACCCAGATTATTATTTCGCATAACAAGTTCAGCAGTATAGAAAATAGTATAAAAGCGCCCCCAATAACCCTGGAAAAACATTTCCCATCAAAACCTTTTTTGTGGTGAATGCTGACATTTTTATATTATATCATCCAAGAATATAATTCACAAATAAACGTGTTCCACTTTATCTAAGTGGATATTTTTTTGCAACAAAGCTCAGAGAAATGCAAGGTCAATTCCCAAATGAAGAAGGAATTCTCATTCTCATAGTTAGAAGTGAAAGGAGTGGGCTGAAGAGGGAAGTGACTGCAGTTAAAACGATCAAGGAGTCTCAAAGAATGAATATGCATTGCCTGAATCTATTCCAGTTTCAAATGCTAGAACAAGAGCATTTGTTTCTAGCCAAAGGCGGGGGGGGCCAGCGCTGTGGCTTTCCTGGGTAAAGCTATATCTGAAATTAACATAGTACTTCTAATAAAATGGTTCCATTAATATTAAATAGTTCAAAGCACTTCTAACTGGTATAAGATAATAAATTGGTGAGATTGTTGGCTCACTAAAAGAACACTGCTTTCAAGTATTGTACAACAAACAGAAAAGAAGAATACTTAATTCCAAGCAAAGAAAACTATAGCCAGCATGAGATCTCTGTTCATAGATCATTAAACAGGATGGAAGTTATCGCTGAGTTAAGCTCTGGATGTCGTATTTTCCCTCTTTGCAACAGRGCTGGAGTTTGGTGTGAAAAGAAGGTGTGACGCAACGAAGAGTTGTTCAAGCCTGCTACAATAAACATGTTCTGTGAACTCTCAAGAAGGCTAAGATTTCATTTAAGAAGTTTGTCTAAAGTGTTATTTGTAAGCTTCAGATTTCAGAATCTTAATGTGCCAGGGCAAAGTATCTCAGAGGAGAACATATGATTAACCTTACTCTTTTAACAACATCTATGCCAAGCTATGGGACACRGGTCAGAACTTCAGGATTCACTTTTGTGGGAAATTCTGCATCAAAAGCATTTTGTCAGCAAGTGTCATTACCAGCGCTGTAACAAAGAAATTGTGGAAGATGGAAAGGAAAAAGAGTTCGGTAATAATAATGGCTATATCTAGCAAGAAACAAAATTCACAAAAGGAAAGATGTCACTACGAAACTTAGAAACAACTTTAGCTAGTAGAAAAGGAAAGTCAATCCTAGCTAGCACAGCAGCAGCGCATCTACTGTATCCCAAGGAATGGGGGAAAAGGAAAGGTAAGGATTTGAAGGGAGTTCTTTGGCATCTATCCCAGAAAGCTACTCAGCTTTCTCCTTTCATTCCTGCCCCAAATCCTAATCCAGCAAATCACAAAGAAGACTTTTCAAGGAAATAATAGATACTTTGGTGTAAGGGAACTCTGGAACAGAATATACTGAATAGAAAATAATGTGGCTAAAGCGTATCAGAGCATTTAATGGCAGGACATCCTGGTTATGCAGACATTTCAGAAGGAGATGATGCAAGTAAAACAGGCAAAAGGCTGTTTATTCTTTAAAAAGTGTAGAACACTAAACTTGGTTTCTCTTCTTATCTGGTYACCCCTTCAAAAAGCCAAATGAATGTTTGGCTAGTCTAAGAGGCAATCTGGGGTTGGGGAACATTTCCTGGAACTAACAAAACAAAGAATCCTCATGCATGAGCATRTATTTCTGATTTGGACACATAAGATCCTAAACTAGCATGATCCAGTTTGCACAAGTTAACAGCTATGAATGCAGAGATCTTCTTGGAGAAAGAAGGGAAGAGATGAGGGAGGAGAAAAGCAAGTGCAGCCAAGGAAGGCCATCTGTTAAGTGAACTTCAGCTATGAACTCAARATCTGCCCTTATTAGGCTCAAACAGTAATCAAAATATCCAGAAAACATCAACAGCTAAGCAGAAAAATTCCTGTAAATCAATAAAAACATTACTAAAAATCGAAGTGTCTAGCTTCAAAACAGCTTCACTATATGCTATAGTCTATTAGTCACAATTCAGATAAAAAAAAWAAATCTTACAACAAACTGCAAGAGGACATTCTTAGTGTTTTTGAAAGAATATTCTCTTCAATTAGGAGTAAATGAAGAAGTCAAATTTTACACGTATGCCAATTTTTTTCCTGGCAGCATTTGTAAAGTTTAAAAAGCTCTTTTTTTTGGAGAGATAGGAGGAAGAAAAAGGAGGGGGAGAAAAACCTCCCACACACATAACTCAACTTCTGGCAGAAAGTGAGAAAAAAGTGAATCTGAATACCAGCTCATACTATACCAAAAGGTAGTAGAGCAGAGAAGCAAAAGAAACTTGATGGCTACAACACTTTACTACTATAGTAATAGGTCTTACTACTGCCTTGTATTACCTCATAGGGCTACCAGGTCTAAAGAGGAGGAGAAAAAAAAATACACTCAAATTTTCACCGGTGTGTACTGTGGGTGACAAAGTGGGTTTATTCCTTTCCGCATCTTGCTGTTCAACTGAAACAGCATCTCATAAAGCAAGATAAGAGTTTTATTACAAGTATTCATTTAAAAAAAAAATAAGGTTTCAGGAGTACAGATTTAGCTTTTAGTCACAGGCAGCAGAGGAATTCATGTTATGCAAAAGGAAGGGATTTCTACTGTGCTGATAAAACAGAAAATCTGTAAAGCTCTTGAAGAATTGTGTAATAATTTACTTTGGAAGGGACCTCTGGAGGTCATCTAGCCCAACCTCCTGTGCGGAGCAGGAGTCCTGCAGGGGCAGGACTACAAGAGTGGATCCCAGAGTCCTGTCCAAGCGAGGTTTGAAAGTTCCCAGAGATGGAGATTCCACAGCACCTCTGAGCAATCCCTCCGTGGGTTTAATCACTATCCCTGTAACATTTTTCCCCCTTATATCCATGTGGAATTTCCCTTTTTGGACCTTGTGTATGTTGCCTATTGCCCTTTCATTGTGAACCTTTTCTTAGAACTTGTCTTCTCTATGAATCTCCTTGGATGGTAGGACTTTTCCTCTCCACCTTTCTCTTCTCCAGTTGAACAAGCTTAATTTCCTCCACCTTTCCTCACACATCATGAGCTACAGCTCCSTAGCTATCCCAGCGACCCTGGAGTGCTAGACTGGTGATCACTAGTTCCAAATACACTAAAATTGGTGGAGAGCTCTTCATAGGTAAGTGAGTTAGCCAACAAGTTTGTTATAAAGCCAACAATCTTTCTTTATTGACATCTCCTGCTTCTCTTTAGGCATTGTATCATTGCCATTTCCCTTAACATGGAATATTTATTGTTTCACAATTCTAACCACACAGGGTTAACAGACACTAGAAGCGTAAAGCAAGCCTCCTCCATCCCAAAACAATTCACAATATACTTAAGATGAAAATATCCACACCACCAACTGCTTGGTCCCCTTTTTTCCTCCTCAGATTATGTAGCTTTCACAATGCATTTGTATAGTATTTTCTATCTCTTCTTTAACAAGAGCACAAGAAACTTGTGCCAGTACCCCTGTGACTTCAGAAAGCGTGGTGTTAGGCAAAAGATTAAMTCAAACAGTCCAAACAATTACTAAAGCTGTTAAAAAACAAAAACTGAACAGTCTCCTTGCTCTAAGAAAAAAGCTAGAAGACGCTCCTCTGACATCATGATYGACAAAAATATTAATGAATGAAAAGAACAGACAAAAAGACTGGAAACACTTTCAGAAAGATAGTACAAAATGCTAGTCATGAGAAAACCCTCTTTCCGCTCCCAAGAGAGCTGCTAATCTCTTATTTAGCCTCCACCCTTTGYAAAATAAATTATGAAACCAGAAGGAGCCAATGTAATCATCTAAGCCTAATCTCTCTGATAAAACAAGCCATAGGATTGCAATGAATTATTCTTTTGGCCTAATGCTTTTGGGGTTATTGCTTTTTCCAAAGGAGTGGATTGGGGGGGGGGGGAAGAACCACAACACTCTCCTTCAATTTTAATTTAAATATTCCCAGAGAAGGAAGCTGTACCCTCAAATTYGATTTTTATGCCCATTATTAACATTTTGCTCACTTTCAGTTCTAGTTCTGCTGTGACTTGACCCATTAGGCACCTCCAGCTTTTATATTACATAGCTTAATTTCACAGCTTTGATAAGGGAAAGCTCCAAGACTACATCCAAGTAAAGCTTTAACTTCCCTTCCAAACTCCAGAGTTCAGGAGGTAATGCAGTTTTGAGCTTTCTATCATGTTTGTCTCTCTTCTAGGAACTCTGCTTTTCCCAGGCCATAAATTGCATTCCAGTTGCTCTTACATCAGTCCCAAAGAGAGAAGGAGATTTRGGTATATGCCTCTATTTTTATATAYCCACATTAGGCCTATTTAAGATCCTTCTTTTAGTCCTGTACCAGTTGACTGGGTGGCAGAATAAATCCTTTGACAGATCTGAAGCTTCATCACAACTTTCTCCTCCTTTAGAAGCAGCAATATGAGGTCTCCTTCGGAGGTCGTGTTTCCTAGGCCTCGATAAGTACTCTTGTTGCTGTGTTCTGGATTTTCAATCGTCTCCATTTTTCTCAAAACATATAGGGTCAAAAGTGAACACGCTACTCAGCTGATGCCTTCTGCCTTCCCAAAAGCAAAGGGAACAAAATAATTACATCCCACAGTTTTTTTTTTTTTTTTTTTTTTTTTTTTTTTTAATCTCAGTTCACCACTCCCCTTTCCTTGAGGCAACATCATGACACTGTTGACTCATGTTCAGATTTATAAGCAGAATAAAAGGAGTAAATTATTACTAAATTTGTTTTCCATATTTAAATACCCAGCTTGAAATAAGGTCTTTGATGTCTGTTGCCAGTAATGCGCTTGAAGCTTGCCTTTTAACCTTTTTTCACTCTCTCCTTCTGAAGTGGATTCCATTTCAGTGGTCAACAACTTTTAAAATGTAACCATTAGCAACCGAGATGGTTGATTTCAGACATATCAGAAGTCTATTTGCAAAAAAAAAAAAAAAAAAAAAAAAAAAAAAAAAAAAAAAAAAAAAAAAAACACATAGCAGAGTGGTAGACTCATTATCATAAATACTATGTATTTGAATCCTAGTTCTCTCTATGGATGAAGGGGAAGGCTTTCATTCTGGTTATCCCAACCACCATTCAACACACCAAATCAGCAATGGACAATGAACTTTACAAGGAAAAAGGAACTCCATCAAAAAAAAAAAAAAAAGGAACAGGAAAAAGAGCTACTGATGTAAAAAACAGTATTATTTTTAAAATACACTCAGCTGTCACATGGAACAGAAAAAGAAATGTGTTCGTCACTCGCTCTGTTCTTTGAAGTTTCAGCTATGCAGAACATCTTAGACAACTGAACCATAACTAGGAGAAAGAATTACCTGCAATGATCACCAAGATAAACAGGCTAAGTGTTCAGTTGCATACAGTGATTTCTGTCTTTGCAGCAATACAGACTACAAAAAATCCAGTGAGGGAGCACACAGACTTACAACCCTCTGAAACATTCCTGAGTTCAGATGGCTTCTGTTCTTTATATATGAAAGCAACTGTTTTTATCTGAGACATAATCCTAATGATTTAAAAATGTTTGTAAACAATGTACACTACAAAACTGTAGCAAGTTTAGAACATCTGATAGAATACACCAGTTCTTAATGAATATTGCTATCAGTTTTTCAAAGGCATTGCTGATCTGCAGYAGTCTTTCTGGACCAGTGAGCTGAGGACAAGTCAAAAGAAGCATTTTAAATATGTGAAGTAATGGGAAGAAAAGATACACTTACGTAAGTACAACCGTCATATGTTCTAATAGTTCCTAATAAACAGACATTAACAAATACTAGAAAGCAGCTGTAGAAGTTTTCTTGATTTTAGTAAAAAGATGCTCAATTTTTCTATTTGCTTTTGGGCAGACTGGCTAGTAGTGAATGAAATAACCTGTTGTTTGAAGCTATCAAATTTGTATCTTTACGCTTCAGGTCTTAAGATTTGCTTGAAGTTCTGACATAGGCCTTGAATTCCTCAAAGTAAAATAATTTAGAATACCAAGAAAACAAAGAAGCCTCTGTTGCATATCCTCCTGCTGAAAGGTGTCAGGCAAACATGTTTTTTTCCCTCCTAAGGGGAGGGGGTCACAAGAAGCATTAAGAATACGTAAGAGTTCACAAAAATAAACATTGAAGTAATAATACCAGAAAAAGCAGAAATGAGCCAGAAAAWTAATAACTACAAAATGCGGCAATGWTGCCTTCAGGTTATGATTAGTATTTTTGTTGTCTTATGTATCTATACAAGTTCCRGAAGCTGCTATATGCCATGTCAGAGCCTTCTTTCTGGAAAAAGAAATAAAATTCACAGGTTTCTCTTTTAAGAAGCATTAAACCATGAAGCACGAACCAAGAGAGTGAGCTAATTCCTATACTTCCTACGCTGAGTGAAGAGGCCATCCTTAAAACAAGCTGGAACTTGAAAGCTGCTCTTAAGTATTAGCAGTTGCAAAAGTATTAGTCCCTTTGATTCTAGAAAGGTAGATCACACAGATTTGTCTGGCTGATGTCTGAATGGCTACTTAAGGCATATTTTATTGTAGATCTCCAAATACAGCACTTTTTAACAACAGTCAAATCTGAAAGATAATTACAGGCTAGTGAAGTACTTTTAAATTGTAGTAAATACCACTAAAAACATACTCATTCATAATGAAAGATGCTACTGTCTTACATGAGACCAGACATGAATTGCATTTTCTGTCAATGAATAGTTTTTCCTTTCCTTCAAGTACTCAAAATTTGTACCAATATTTTTCCACGTTGCACTAAACTTTTTTTTAAAAAACAGAAACAATTTTTCCAGTTTACCTTTTGTGCTCCCATTTTCAGTTATAGGATGAAAATCATCTAACATTACCTAAGATTTCAGAATCCAGTTTTCTGCAGAAGCATTGTTATCTTAGGTGAGAATTCCAAGAGAAGTACTTCATTAATTTTAACAGTAATCTTGTCATAGCATATGAAAGTGCTTTGAGAATTATAAATATTTATAGATGACCAGCTAATACTCTTTTAAATCAAGTGATTAAAAAAGCCCTCAAAATAAGCCATCAACAATCATCTTCAAGCAGCTTTGGCTCGTCTAATTTTCAGAAAGCTGCGTAAGCTTAAATATTAGTAAACCTACCATCCCCAATAAAAAGAATCGGATCTCGCAAGGTCCTGTTCTTGCTTTCTGAAATAGATACAATGGTGCACATTTCACTATACAGACATATTAAGTAACTTTGTATACCTGCAAAGCATCTTTACACACTGATCTTCTATTATATGTCCAGTGTGTGTGTGTATACATACATATATATATATATATACATATATATATATATATATATATACACACACACACACACACACACATATACACCTCCACACTATAAGCACCTGACTGGTACTTATAGAGACTTTTTTTTTCGCATCTGAATTGTATCAGAGGTGAAACAGTGATAGGACATTATTTAGAGAGTCAGCATTTCTCAATARCAGATTTATGTTCAGATCTTTTAGAAGACACTGATAGAGTCTTTCACATGGTTAAATTAAGTGTCCAAATTAAATTCTTGCATGTATATCCTCTTCAAATCAGATTAATCACAGATGGTGAATGCATGCAGTACCAGCTCATGTACCTAGCTCGCTCTCTGAATCTTTCTTCTGTTAGTAGCTAGTAAATGAATGCTTTTGAGGAGGACTTAGGGAACAAAAGTCCTCTTTAATCCATTCTCAGTCAATTATTCAAGTGCAGAATTACAGATGTGTTTACAGAATGATCTTAAAATTTCCTAAAGGAGATAGGGCTGAGGTTAGGAAGGCACATCCAGTTAGACAGTGATACATTATGTACAGAGATACATTAGTGTTTTATTTTTATACTATTATAATCCATTAAAAAAAACCCTGCAATTATTTCAGCTACATAAACCAACAAAAGACAAGTATTTCTAAAAGATATTCACTGCATTTTTCTGCTACAGCCACCAGGTTCCAGCACCTACAACCTCCTCCTTCATAGTGAACTTGCTAGATTTTGGACTTCAGGCTGCATCTGTTTTCCATGCCCCACTAACTAGGCAGTCAGTRTATGTTCACCTGCAGAGCAAAAGGTCTAGGTTTCCAGACTGCTGCAACAGGGACAGAAATGGGGATAGTGACTCATGTGTTCCATATGACCACCTTTGGCTACTCTGTAAGAACATCTCTAATACATTTTTTTCCCCTCTCCATATGACAAGAAAGCCTCTGCTCCTCACTTGGCTCCCCCCTATAAAACAGAAAAAATTCCTAGGTCTCAGAGCAGCAAGAATCAGGAAAATTCTTGTCTACATGCACCACTACAAAAATGTGATCACCACAGAGTACTAAAACAGCCTTTTTGCAAACTGCTATCTGCTCATAAGCAACAATAACTAGTCACATGGAGAAAAAAAAAACAACAAAGTCTTACCTGGTAAATCATTTCAATATGTGAATCACAGGCAGGCAGATGCTTCATTGCCTGTGTAAGCTGTATGCACTCACCACTACTGCATGCATTCCTCCACTGATTCCCCCTTCCCTCACTGCACCAGAAGTTATGTGACATGCCACAAACATTTTCATTTTCTATAGTACACCAGAAACTGCATTTGCCYTCCTACCTCAATACTTATGGCCTCCAATTTCTTCTTTTTCCAAGGACTCCATGTGTCTCATCCCTTCCAYGCAATGCAAAAATAGCTGTCCTTCCCCAAGGACCACGTGCTCAGAAGCCTGCCCACCTTTTCCAACTGTATCTAATGAAATTCCAGTTGGTCTAATGAAAAATATTATGCCTCACTACATACTTTGTTTTTGTAGAGGAGCAACATGCTTATAAAAATCTCTGCTACCATCCCTCTCCCCTTGCTTTTTTMTTTCTTCATTTTTTTCTGCTTAGAACGTAAGCCATTCCAGCACGTCCAGGTTTTAAAAACATCAGGGCTCAGACAGCAATGCTAGGCACAGAGCTGTCAGTTTTTTGATTTATAGACAGAGAAGCGTCTGACACTGCTCAGAGTGCTACAAAAAGGCCTGCTGTTTCTAGGGCTTTTCTACCCCTTGATACCTGGAATATTCCCTGACATCTTGGATTCAGCTAGATATAGTACCCACAGAAACACAGGACTGGAAAGTTAACTGGACCACTAARCATATGTTTTTGAGCAACTGCAAGCAGTGGAAAGTCCACTGAGACTTTCAGGATCTCCAACCCCCACTGATTTTCTCATATATACATAGGTATCACAACATYGAGTGTAGGCCTCCGTGACCAGCAAAAAAGAGGGCTACCTTTTAGTTAATAAAGATCAGAACAATTCTCCTACAAAAGTGTTTGATTAAGTTCATTTAGCTGAAAAGCATTACTAATCTCCATTTTGCACAGAGATAATCAGAGGACTCAGATGGTATCAGCAGGAAAGCAATTCASGTTTATGTACCCAAATTACCAAATTATTAAAAAAAAAAATACCCCAAAACCTACATCTCCATTTTCTCTCAAGCAATCCTTCTGCTTCCCAGCTAGGGACAGCAATCTCTCTGCAGAGCCACTCTGGCTTCACGCCTAGATTGTGCGCTGCCCTATGCCGACTGCTTGTCAACACGCACCCTGTATCACTTTTCAGAAGAGGAGGTCAGCCAGTTTTAGCTCTAAGTAGGGTCTCTAACTCTGCTACCAGACAGGATTTCATTCTGATAAGATTTTTATACTGACTCCACTCTTCAGCTATAACTAGGCTCAGTAACAGCAGCCCRTCATCATTTGGAGGTCTCAGTCCTATACATAGGCTGGATTTTTTGCTGTGATCACCTATAATCAAAAAAACTCCTCTTCCCAGGAGGCCATCCATCAAAAGCTAGTTTTCCTGTTAACATACACTATGAGACATATTGTTCAGTTTGACCCATCCGTACAGGATAGCCAATATCAGAACATGAACTGCTGTGTCACATGTAAACCATGATTTTCTAGTTTCAGTACAGACCGAGGAAAAAAAAAATCTGTGAATTTAAGTTTCTTTCAGATGCTTTAACAAATCTGCTTACATTCATCCATTTGTGCAAAAYTGTCAAGCATCTTCCTCACAAGACCCATTAGTGGCAAGACAGTCATGATTACCTACAAACCTTAGGTACTTATATAGATTTTAATTAAATGTGTTTATAAACAGATTTACAAGTTTACAGATAGGCATCTGAATCTCCAGGAAAGCCCTTAGTAAGCATTTAGTAGAGTAAGAGAATTCATAGACAAAAATACACCTGGAAAAGGGTAGACAGCTGAATGTTTTGGCTGGCCCCCAACAATTCCTTTTACTGGTAGTAATCAATATCCACCACAGATTCTGCCTTGTCAGCTACTACTTTAAAAGCTACAAGGCCAATGCAGTGGTCTTATGTACCACTTTCAACTAAAATTCCATTCAAATCAAGTTTCAGGAAAACCTAWTTCAGAATATGCTTTACTGAACTGTCCAAGTGAGCTTAAAAAAAAATGACTTAGCAAAATTTAGTACCTCTTAGTTATAACTATTTTTAGTTATTCTGGAAACAATACATGAGTATTGTAATTCAGTATAGCGTCAGCTCAACCAACTAAGAGTAACTGAGCCAATATGCAATTGCAAATACTCATAAACAGAAGTCAAATACTCATAAACAGAAGTTTCATAATCTAAATTGGACTAGTAATTTTGTTGTTGTAAGCACACTTCAATTTGCATAGGAGCTACAGTTTTTAATATATAAAACAAGATAAAGAAGATTGTAGCAAAAAGCCATACAGTCCTAAACACACACACACACACACACAGAGAGAGGATGACTAACAGAGAACGTGATAGCAATCAACATTTTTAATAGCTGAATTCCTGCCCTGTCCTCCTGCTCTGCCATGCTTCCTATTGTCATCATCACATGGAAGGAGTCAACATTTAGTGTTGCCAGGTTTGCTCAAACTTCATTGGTGTTTCAACCTTATTTTCCTTTAAGTTATTACTTGGACACAGAAGTGGGTACCTTTGAGTTTGAGTTGAGGATTGCATAGCACCAAGTAGCTCAAACCTACAGCAGTGGAACAAGGAGAGAATTATATAATCTTTGTCTTAATTTGTTTGAGAATGGGTTAATGATCATCTTTTTACTGAATCAGAAAGTATTTGTTTCATATAAGTTTAAATAGAGAGGTAMAATTCTTAATTTTTGCTTTTTGTTCGATTTTCTACCAGTTGCTTTCTATTTCCCTGCAGGGCTTAGAGAAGAAGATGCACTGTTTACTACATAAAAAAGTTTAAGAGAAGATAGAGATTTAAAAGTTTGTTTCTTTTACAGTAATGGCTTTTAATGGTCCACAGACTACATCTAATGGAAACTTTTTTTTTTTTTTTTTTTTTTTTTTTTTGCCATAAGGTTTACATTGTTCACACAAGTATCAGGACCTTTGCTGAAAAAAAAATTTATACAGGTCCACAAAGACATAAAATCAGAAGGCAGCACTCTGTAGAAGTTTAACACCACGGAAGTAGTCAGCCCACTCCCATGCAGTTATRAAGACTGTCTCCAACTCCACAAGCCTGTCCAACAACACAGCCRGGAAGCTGCACTGAGACCACTTCCTGGGTCGTCTCAATAGGTTTAACAGGAGATGTTCTTCCTTAGCTGAGAAGAGAGGCCATCTAAGACGCCATTACCATTAACAGGAATAAAACTGYCTACAAAAAAGGCCGATCGCATTAGCTACATGGGGAAGACATACAAAAATGGATTTACTAAAGTTAAGAATGGCAACTCTACAGGATAGATCATCRCTTAACAAAGACAGTATCACAGACCAGTTTCCTATCACTACCATGCAATACATGGCAAATACGGCTTCTACTTAAAAATATATCCTTTTGCTTCATTATTTATAACTTTTAAATGTTAGCTAAAAGTTGGAAATAAGGAGCTGCATAGTGTCACCATCTTGCTRGTTCCCCACAGACCATTTACTAAGTAGTCCTACAAGCAATAACCTAAAAGCCTTCTGCTTTGGACCCAATTACCTCCAGGAATTAGCTAGCTAGGTAGGATCTGTGGAGTGTGAATGAATGAAGTCTAAATTCCACATAAGCATAATTACTGCATCCAACTATCATGCGTAGACTGACATTATCTTGGAAAAACTCCAAGGGTCATGGACATGATACAGGAAAGGAAGCTACAGAAGGAGCTACTGTATTTGSTTAATAAATCTACTGCGCAGACTGTCAGTAGATTTTGTTCCAAGAAACTATACAAACAAAACAGTCTTTGCAGACAGAGGGAAGGGGCTGGGAGAGAAGCAAGGAGGATTTGCTCTCGTGATCTCTAAGAAAGTTGAGTAGCTGAAATATTAACAGACAATGTTTGTGAAACTCATGAATTTTCTGGATTATTGTGACAATTTTCAATACAACAAYTTGAGGAAAGTGAAGACCATTAATTTTCTTAAGTGTCACAGGAGACTTCTTTTGTTAAGCTGTTTGCATTCTTTGGTATATTTTCCATCTTCCAAAATGGGAGTCATTCATGAATTTATTCCATTAGAAAAGCATATACACACTGCATCATATTTTATRCAGTCACCTTTTCTAAAAGATCACCAAAGAACTCAAAAAAATCAACCAGAATTTGTTTTTTCACATGATATCCTCAAATCACTTAACTCATAGGCTTAAAATGTGCTCTCTCTGCACAGAAAMAAAAATTAAGCCTGAACAAGGTGTTTTTGTTACRGATTCTCCTCAATTCACGATCACGTATACTACAAATGTAAGCATTCCTTAGGACTACAAAAATTAATTCGTCTTCATTCAGCTTTAGGAAGGAAAAAAGTGCTAATAGTTAATCATTTTTTTTTATACCATTCAACTATGTTGCCTTTCACTTGAGTTTAATTAATATACCCCAAAATGAACTACTTTCACACCAGGCTAGAAAGTGTGTATAGTAATCACCAAAACAGAGCATTCACTTTTAAGTAAAATAATAGTACAGAAATAGAGTAAGCACTAATGGCTCTCCCAAACTAGTCCTGAGAGGACATTTTWGCCAGAATTCTCAGAAGACTTAGTAGATGACAAAATACACTGTACTGCCAATTACTAATTGAGGCTTAGTTCAGAGTATTAAGCTTGTATACAAGCGTCTTTTGTACCTCTGACAAACTCCTTACAACTTAGCCTATCACATGACTCTGGTGGTCACTACCTCCCAGACAGGCTCAGTTGTTTTTAAGAAATGGTGTTTTGCTTGTTTATTTGTTTATTTGTTTCTTTTTCTTCTAAACTTTACTTGATACTGTTAAGGAAGCTTGGTATATCTACCTTGCTCTTTTTCTTTTCTCTGTAACAAGAAATTGGTCATCAGCTGTGACACCATACAATTCTGAACTTCTAAGAGGCATTAAAAGATGTACCAACAATTAATAACCATAGTTTCATATACACACACAACACATGYATATAACYCCTCCCCTCAAAAAACAAACAAACAAACAAACCCAAACTTTCTCAGTTCATAATTTCTTAAAAAACTTTCCCCAAATTTCCCCTCTCCACACCCACCGCTGTGCTCTTAGGGCATTTGAAGATGCTAGAATACCAGACCTCCCCTCCTTCAACACATAACCTTGACCCACTTCACTGTGGAAAGCCAGCGAAACAGGCTCCAAATACTTCATTCTGCAGCTGGTCTTTAAGCCCTAATAACCAGGGGAGGCTGAAGTCACCCGCTAACCTCCTAATGTGTAAGGATCAACAGAGCTCCCCTTTGAGCACCCAGCCTACGCCAGAGCACAGAACAGATTGTTTCAGATGACAGCTGCTTGCTGGCAGAACACACAGATTCCCCCCAAGAACGGGAGGCAGGAAGCACCACTCAGTTGGGGGAAGAGGTTGCCAGCTTAAAAAAAAAGAAAAAAAAATAAATTGCATACCAATTCAAATATGATCAGTGCAGCTCTAGAGAGAACACTAAATGTATGTAATCTGACTGCCACCTCTTCACCTCTTGTCTCTAACTTGTCCTTAGTAGTTGAAAGTTTCCCACAAGGGCTACTTGCCTAATATATCTGAGYCGTGCTTTAAGACATTATGGGTGCTCTAGAAATACATATAATAAATCACTGCCCTAAACTCTGTAACTAGTTAAACTGAGTTTGCAATTAAACATGAGGTACAGTTTCATTTTTCTTGAGAAACAGAGTATTAAGAAAATGAGCTACAGTCTGCTGCCTGATTACAGATATCCCCTGTGTACATGCACACACACGTGCAAGCATGCTTCCTGTAATCACATAGGCTGGGTCTGAACTACATACATGCATGGGTCCTTTGTTCTGTAGTGTGCACTAGTAAAAATGGTTTTATATCTCAATTTCAAAAATATTTAATGGGCTTATTCATCAGTTTTCTTGTACACTAGTACAAGTATTATTTTAATTTGGAAAGTAGCCTCTAAACACAGCTCAGAATCAGCTGCAGTTTAATTAGAGACGTTTTTGAAATTATGTAATCACTTTTTCTTTATTATTTTTCATGCTCAGCATAGCATTAATTTTTTTTTAAAAGACTAGTTGCTGGAATGACACTTTTGCATTTTTGGATGTATTAGCTTCCAAGATAAGGGGGGCAAATCCAACCCAAACACCTTTCTCACTTTTTTGTTAAAAAAAACAGCAACGCCCTCCCACATACCCCCCCCCCAAAAAAAAAAAAAAGTCTTGGAAACAGGCAAGGAACTGATTTTTGAAAGGATTACTTAGATATTATGACTACTATATTTGACAATTTTGCATTCTTACACTCCAGCTATTTGATTTCAGCCCTTATTTGTGAAATTTCACTACAGCTTAAAATCTTTGTTAATGTGTTGAGCTAAAGCAGACTGCAGCTAACTACTCTGTCAAATACACATTTATTTTACAAGCAGTCTAAGTACAGACCAAAGGCTTTTAATGAAAGGATTTTTATTGGCCTGCTTCAGTAGGATGAAGAAAGGAAAAGGAAAAGGGTATGAAATAAGATATTTTTACAGGAAATGGGCTATGCATATTGTTACTGTGAAAGAAGAACACCACAAAAATTAGAACTGGTTTGAGTTTAAGCTTGATGGATAACATTAAATTGGAGACTGGAATCTTGCAAGCTCTCAAAAATGGCAAAATGAGTTTGACATGTGTGTGTATATGTAACATATATATTAAATATATGTATATAGAATACAGACACACACATGCCAGGGATTAACAGTTCAGTTTGTGGATRAAACAAAAATTCCAACCGCTAATAATAAACACACCTAGAAACAGATGCTGCAATAGGAATGGTTTTGCAACACAAGATAATACTAATAAAACAGGAAACAGTTACAAAACTCCCTCCTGTAAGCATCCCAATTACATCATGAGATTAGGATTGTAAATTATTGTCTTTATTACTTCCTCTAGTGATTTACACGCTGTTTAYCCAAATGGAGTTGCATGCAAAGACCATGTGGCAGGTGTCGCACTGTGCTCTGAGCCCGCGCAGCCTCGCTCCCTGCGGCCGTGGTCATGTGCCAGTGGTCAGGCACCTTCTGCAAGCAGTTGCTCTGTCCTGCAGGAACCTATGGAGCCTAGGTACAACTGGAAAACAAAGATCATATCCAGACTCCAGCATCAGCTAGCCAAAACACTGCTGCTACTTTTGTGATGTTAGTGGCTGTACAGACATTTTCCATTACAACTACRTGATGCTCTCAGTTTTGTGTCTGTGTCCACAAGGACAGAACACAGGAGCTTGGTGSCAAATTATGACTATACTCCTCTCTAAACAGATACCTGATACTTTTAAAGATGATGCCCACTCAGGATCAGGCTACTTTAGTGACTATTCTTAATTCTGTGTCCCTCCAGCACAAGCCCAGGTACACACTTCAACTCAAAGTCAGAAATGCCTTCTCATCCTCCACCATCTCAGTCTGCACTACCTGCATACAAAAATACACTGTTCCTCATCTTGGGAAAGTAACTTATCTAGATACAGGCTATGGACTCTTCTCAGACCTTACCTGCGAATTTTACCTTCTTCTCACAGCCTAATAGTGGTGACACATCCTGAACAGGACACCTTCAATAGCATGTTCACAGACAGGAAAGCTGTATGTCTGGCAAGCAACAATCAGGATGGCCCACTGTCCCRCCTTCGCAAAGATACATCTCTTTCCACCACTAACAAAACATTAAATCCCAGACAGCAGTATTGAAAAAAACATATAGAGCTCAAAATCCACCAATCAACCCCTAAAGAATTTTTAAGGGTAACRAGGTAGAACTGGAAGCAAACTAAGTTCCGTTTTTCCTCCTCCTTATAACTCACAGTTACCCATCTAGAGATCATCACAAATGAACGCTTCCATAGAAATAAAGCATTTTGTGCAGTCTTGCCCAAACTGCCGGATGACAACCAGTAAACAAAAGGAGCCAGGGCCSCTCCAGTCACTGGAGGATCCCGGAGCTCAGAGCCCTTTACTTCTAATACCCAACACAAATTTGTCTTCCTTTAAGGGAGAAGAGTGACCACAAGAGAAAAGCGTGCCCACTCACAGTGCATCTTATCCACTAAAAGTGTGCTCCTACTGTAGAAAGSACAGAACTACCTGCAGCAACAGCAAATCTCAGTTTCTCAGTGGAAAGCTTTACAGAACTAAACAAAGCCTAGAAAACCTAGTGACATCATTCTGGACCTTAGCAGGCTTTATTCTAAAACAAAGCAGCCTTCAAGACCATACACTGGTTACTTTTTAGCAAAGCTGTAATGACCTTTGCACAAAGGCAAGTTAGTAAAACAGTTTGCTAATTACTCAGTGAAAAAGGGAAGTGTTCAACTTCTTTAAATGGCCTAGAAACCACTCACATTCAACAGCTATTCAAAAAGATCATTAAAAATTTCTGTTAGTCAACTACAGCATAAAGATGGTTTTAGAATTACTACTTTTTACAGTTCTTTTAAGATTAGAAAGCTTTTACTCAGAACCTAAGCGTTATGGTATTGAACTCACAGAATTATCGTGTGTAATAGATCACAGAACAACATATACCTTTAAATAACTGCAAAACAAAGGGGGAAAAATTCTAAAAGTGACTTCACTATATTTAGGAATAGTGTAATCAATACAATTACAGACATCAGCTTCACAAATATAACTCGGGTCAATCACTAATGCCTGAAGCCAATACATCTGCAGCAAAAAAAGAAAAAAAAAATCCACACACACTAAAAGATCACAAAAAAACCCTTATAGTTGAAGGGGGAAAAAATTCCGATAAAAAGATTTACCGAACAAAAATAGTTATCCTTTTCTTCCCCTTTTGGGCGTCCTACTGAACGTCTACACAAGTCTAAGCAATCTCCTCACTGTTCTTCACATGCTTACTTTAATTCTGTGTTAGTTAGCATGAAATTGTTGAGCGACATTCAGGTGATGTCATTCATGCTCAAAAGGACAGCAAAAAAAAAATAGTGGCAATCTGCCAAACTCCATTGACAAAGTAACTCTCCAACTTTCCAGCTAAAAGGGAAATGTTTTATTATAATGTGAATGCAATCAAATTTCTGGTGGGTTTGTTAATCACAGCTAAAAAAATAATCTGTATGGTTGTTTATGCTATTTAAAACAACACTTGTGTTGACACCCAAAATCTGACTCCCATGTTGGCCCGAACTCTTTCACACCTGCACTGGTTTGCAGACATACAATTATGTCATGTCYATTCACTGGACACTGTGGAATAGTCAAGTATCATGGTTATTAGGTAYCCACAATGTAGAAGGGATAACACCTACGTAGCACAGTTTGTAAATGTAAATTGAGAACATAAAAATGAAAAGCTCCATCAACAAAACCTATCACTACACTGAAAGACATCTATGGAAGCAGTACTGTGGGATTTTACATTTACTGCCTTAATGACTTCTGCATTGTATACATTCTACTCACAATGAAAAATCCTAGACATTTATAGGGCCACAAACCATGAGATTTAATTCATTTTGCAAAGCAACAGCTTCGGATTTTTTTTTTTCTTTTAATAAGAAAAAAAAAAAATCATACAAAGTTAATCGTTACCAACCTTTACCAAGTTCTAATGTACGCAGTTGCATCTTCTGGAAGGGAGGAGAGGAGAAACAACATTAAAGTGCATCTGTTTCTAAATATTTTATTGGATATGGTTCAGTCTGCAGCCCAACCCTTAGAAGAAGAGGTGCTCTTATTGAATAAAACAATCCCTTTGTATATTCAGTTGCATCTGCTCTTTTTAGTGGAAAATACATTTGTACTATTCTTCACTCCTCTCGTGTTTCTAAGCCACAGCAGCTAGGATCAGGGGATCTGGATCTGGTGCTCCAAAAAGCAACACCCATAAACCCATTGCTGTGGGTGCAGGGAGCGACTAATTTAGGGCACTTAAAATGAACAATAATACACGTGTATGTCCTAATTTTGTAGGTACACATTTTTCTTATTGCTATTACATCTGAACTGCATTTAATATGGAATCAGCTAAACAGATCTAAGCATCTTCATATCTACATTAGCTACAYCCTTGGGCATTACACAAGTCTAACTGTAATTTATGCCTAAGTAGATATAGATAGACAGTCTTTTATAGCTTCTAGGTTAAATTTATTTTCAAAATTTAAAGCAATAAGCTGAATCTTAGCTGCTTCTAAGTGAAGCTGAATCCTTGTCATTTGTAATCTCCACCTCTCCTCATACAAATGGAGTCCCTAGACTTGAGATAGCATGTTAAAATAACTACAGGTCATCCAAACTGCTCCCTCATACTGCTCACCTTTTGAATCAGAGCAGTGTAAGTATGAAACCAGAGAACATAAGTATTTTCCACGTATGTAGAAGCAGGCTCTTCAAGAGCCCTTTTCRGTAATCTAGCTCTGCTTTCACTGAAATTAGTGGGATTTTTATTATTCTGTTGGGRAAAAAAAGTCTATTGCTTAATTTAGGAGATATTACATGCTTCTACAAAATTACTTATATTTATTTTATGTATAGAGAGCATTTTTCTGATCTGAGAAGCCAATTAAGACCTTTATCTAGTCTCTCTCTGATATTGTTTGCTTTTCAATTTACACTGAATGTTACCCAAAAGTTTTGACACTGAAGCACATACTGTAATCAATCACCTCCTACAACAGAAAAAAGAATAATCTTCTCCTCTGATAAGGAATTACTAAAATGAAAAACTAATGATTCTTTTAAATGAAGAATATAATTTGATGAAGAATTATCTGATCAGGGTTACTAAGCTCTGGAAATACAAGACCARTCATTCAAGACAAACTTCTGGGTTATGCTTATATCATATGGCTTTCTTAGGGCAAATATGCTCCATAGTACAATAATACAAAGTTTTGGTTGCATACAATTAATAGACCCCAGAAGTAAGAAATTCACACATGAGGTTATTTTTTAATTAAAGTTTCACAGAAAATGTGTGAAAATATTATTTAAGAGTGTGCATTTTATTCCTTTTAGTGATCCCTCACATACCAGCACATTTTCCTTTTTTGCCCCCAACAGTAGTTTTGTTTGTTTGTTTAGTACACAAAACTCCCAGAGGGCAAGCAACATTTTTAGTAATGCTAGTCAAAGTATTCTATCTCAAATCCCAAGATAATTCCTCCAACAAAGGAAAATAACAAACAAAAGCCTTAACTGCCAAAAAACATCCAAGTTATTTCTACTGTTGATTTCTTCTGAAGTCGATAGTAAAGCCTAGGGCAAATGTTAACCAATCGGATCTCATATTTTAGTTTTCCAAATAGCTATACATACAAGAATTTGAGCTTCACAAACATTTAAATCAGCCTTTGAAAAGAGAGTTTACTTTAAACTGATCCAACTAAATTACAAAGAGGATCAAATGATCAAGTGTTATTCAGGTGTTGCGGGTCAAAATGCAACAGTTGAGATTTTCACTTCAGATTCTGAAGAGCAAGATTTGCTGTCATTCAGCAGTTCTCACCTCCTTCTCAGCTTCATTTTATAAASGCATCTAAAGATCACTGTGACTGACTATGAAGGTAAACAATTAAAATAATCAATCCTGACCATCACCACATACAACCRCACATATAAGCAACAGGCAAAATAAGACACACATTTGGTTCCTATGATATAGGTAAGATGGAACAATTTTATCAGCTAAACAGCCCTTCAAAGTGCCTCTATCTATATGCAGCAAAGCTCCTACCAATCATCATAGCTTATGAACATCATGGCTGTTTAACGCAGAAAATTTTATTACCCTGGGAGGGTAAACAGCCTTGTATCACAAAAAGTAGCAGATATTTACTGCTGTTGATTTGGGGATTTGGTCAGAGTAATCCTCTCAGAAGCCTTCATATTGTGGTTCATTTCTGAAAGCTTGAGGAAAAGAAATTTGGCTTTATTTTATTTTAAACTAAAACTAAATAACTTCATTCTACACTCTGGAAATTTTGTGATATTAATGTTCAGTATTTCATTTAACTCCAAGAGTCTGAAGAGTTATATTAAAAACTGCATACCAGGTAGTTTTCTTTCAGCCATTTATTGAGTAATCACAGAAGCAGAAAACTTAAAAGTCTGTTTTTGTGTTGCTTTAAATTTATTCTTCTCTTTACTAGACAAAGACAACAGAAATAAGTCTTACTAGTTTATYGTTCCCTGCTAGGAGAGAGTTAGTCATTACTAAAACTTTCTATCRTTTACTGTGGAGTCAGCAGGACTTACCAGCTCCTGATTCATCCTACTTAACTTACCTTGCTATAAAACTGTGTACTCCCTCTATGCTTTACAATGCAATCCCTACCTGCATCCCAGCAGCAGCAAAGAACACCTTTTAACTCAACCACACTTATAAAATTAAGTAGAAAACTTTGCTGCATTTTAAATAACATTACTTTCCCATTAGAGTGTAACTCCCCCCCCCCCCGCCACAAAAACCCTCCTCCTGCCACCAAACTCTGCCCACTGAGATGCTTAATGATTTTTACTCATTGTGTACAAAGAAAAAAYTACCTGGGAACAGTCTGCATTCTGGCATACAGATACTTTTGAAATGAAATCAAAGTGAGATTTAGTATTTGTACCTATACAGTGGTTATTACTTACACCTTAATATGATAAAATGGCTTGGCAAATACCTACACAGCCAAATATCTTCCCTTCTGCCTCTCCATACTGTACTGCTATAATTGGTCATCAGTAATTTGAAATAGAAAAGGTTGTATGTACTTACTCAGCTGGCACGTTTCCCGGCAAAGTCTGCAGAGGGAAAACTTAGCAACATGCAAAAGCCACTGTTAGACACAAGGTTAAAAGCAAATACGTCAGACTGCAGACAAATAGAAGAAACAGATTGTGCTGGTCAGCTGAACAGCTCTTCCACAGACATTTCAAATCAGTTTGTCAGTCACTAGACCTTGTACTGACTGAAACGGTATGCAGCCTCGGTTTCCAAGCTGGTTAAACAATTGCATTGCTATCGTGATGGACTTACAAGAAGTTTGATTACATTACAATAGCTAGTTGGTGTCTTATCAAGAGAGTTGGATACACGCAGCCTTTGGTGCTAATTGCTTCCTATCCTCTTCTAAAAGAGCAGAAAAGTGTTTTTTTTTTTTTTTAAATCAGAAGATAGAGCAAACACATTATCAACCAAAATGTTACTTGTGTTCGGCTGCTGCAATGACCCTAAGCGAACCCCAATACGTCCCATTCTTCTTGCAAGCAATTCCACACAGGCCCCCTCTCTCCTCTGTAGAAATACTTAACAAACCTCTTTCTTATAGTGACAAATGATCCAACTAAACCACCATGTGGTGACAACACTCAAAGTAGCAGTCTATAAAACAAGCACTGGCTTTTTAGCATAGGGCTGAGTAGTCCCAAACTGCAAGCAGAGGGTGGCAAAGTACTTTGCACTTTTAGAGTGGTCACTGAGGACCTGGGAGAAGTGTTACTATATTACAGCTAGAACACCACAGCGTTTTCCAAGAAAGCAGAGCTTTTGAAGAGGTGAGTACCACAATGACACAGAGCAAGGTATTCTTGCATTTACTATTAAAAAAAAAGAAAAAAAAAAAAAAAAAAAACTTACTGTAATTTGAGTACAACTGAATATTGAATATCAATATCAGATCCCATACTAAAAGTCACAGCCATAGCACAAAATATTCTTTACCAGGCAAGGTTAGCTGTTGAAGGACAGCCTGACCTTACTACAAATTCATTTGAAGTCATAAGGTTGAATGAGGAAGTTATGAATAAGTACATTTTAACTTGCATGACTTCTTACATAGCTACACCTTGGCAACGATTTTCTTTTAGATCAGTCACAGCTATTAGTGACAGCAGAGACTGGTCAACAGAAATTTTACATACCATATTAGCTTATAGGCGTTAAGGCCAACAGTGCTATCTACTCTCCAAATGCCCTACTGGCTACCAAATACAGTATTTTCAGGTAAGTATTTGTGGAAGCTAAACTTAATATGATTCTATAGGTCAGCTGCCTTCCGGACTCACTGGCCTTCTGGACTACCGTGGCTTTCAGAAGACATTGTTACTTTTATCATTTAAAAAAAAACCCTCATGTGCCATAAAAAGGTATGTATGGTAACTAACCACCATTGAAAAGTGAAGAACTGGATGCTTTCCAGCTCTCTAAACTAGATTCTAGAAAWTTTTTTTTTCACTTTTCATTTTTTTGTTTTTTATTTTTGGTAATAAATTGTTGAAGAGGCTGATATGCTTTGTCCTTCTTTAACAGCTACATTATGATGTGTGTCCCCTGTCCTGTTCCCCCTGCCTTGCCAACCAAAAGGTTGCAGGCTTTTTTTTTCTGGCACTAAGATGCTGCTCTAACACTGTGCCACACACAAACTGGATGAGCAGCCAACTGCTGAGTGGGAGGCTCATTAAAAAGGGCCATTTGTTTGCCATATGTCTCTTTCTTCTAGACAAGCCTAATTCTAATYGTTACAGTTTTAACCAGAAATACAGTTTAAGTTTTTGTTAAAAGGATACCAGAAAGTTTCCCAAGCATCGTAGTATTTATAACCACTCAGTTGTTCTGGAAGAGTTGCAGGTGAGAAATGAGAGCCATGATCCTGAAACAGGGTTGGCAGAGCACCTTGTCCTTGTGGACAGGCATTTCCCAACATCCCATAACGTAGCCTCACCCATACCACCTCTTCCTTCTCCTGCCCTCCACTGCCACCCAGGCAGACTGCTGCTGTTGTCTCTTTTATTTCGCCCCCCCCCTCCCCATCCCAGCATGTCCCTCTGCCTCTAAGCACTGCTGTGACATCCCCCCTGCTGCTCGCCTCACCACCCACCATCTACACGAGTAGATGCTGACAAGATCAGCCAAGCTTGGCTGCCATCAAGAAGCCTGTGCTCCCAGCTCAGGAAGGTGGTTCATGCACGTCTGCGCTCACCCTACAGGTATCTAGAACAGCTTTGGCAGACCTTTGAGTCCATGCTGTGCATCTTTAGTACTGCCTTTAGCTTGCTGGGCTGGGGAAAAAAAAAAAAAAAAAAAAAAAAAAAAAAAAAAAAAAAAAAAAAAAAAAAACAGGATTTCAAGTGCATCTCTAAGTCTCTTTTTCAGAGTACAGAAAAGCAGTTTTTCCAGATAGGAAAATAAGCACACTAAGTCAGTCTTATTATAAACGTCAGAATTTCTTCAATTTACATACTGTTTTAAGACAATACCATCTCTAAAGTCAAATTCAAGTTCTCCATAAAATTTTATTCAGTAAGTTTGTCTAAATTCACATACTATGTTTCTATAGCAACTGTCCTCCTAGAAGATATGAAAGCACTTCACRAGAAAAATTTGATACCGTGAGAAGTTACACATAATTATCATCTCTCCCATCTCACATCCCAATCATGTCTAGAGAAGATTAGAGTTGATTTACTACCATACCATAATTCCAATTTCTACTCATAGAGTTTCTCATCATAGAGTCAGTAAGGTTGGAACGGACCTCTGGAGATCATCTAGTCCAACCTCCCTGCTCAGCAGGGTCACCTAGAGCAGGTTAGGCAAGTTTGCGTCCAGGCAGGCCTTGAARATCTCCAGAGAAGGAGACTCCACAGCCTCTATGGACAACGTGGTCCAGTGCTCCGTCACTCTCACAGSGAAGAAATTCCCCCTCACGRTCAGGCAGAACTTCCTGTGCTTCARTTTCTGCCCATTGCCTCTTGTCCTGTCACACGGGACAACTGAAAGGAGTTTGTCTCTGTCCCCTTSACACCCTCCCTTCAGGTACTTGTACACATTGATAAGATCCCCCCTCAGKCTTCTCTTYSCCAGGCTGAAGAGGCSCAGCTCTCGCAGCCRTTCCTCATAGGGCAGGTGCTCCAGCCCTCTGATCATCTTTGTAGCCCCACGCYGGACTCTCTCCAGTAGCTCCATGTCTCTCTTGTCCTGGGGAGCCCAGAACTGGACGCAGTACTTGAGATGAGRCCTYCCCAGGGCTGAGTAGAGAGGCAGGATCACCCCCCCTCAACCTGCTGCCAACACAATCATGCACCATACAATATGCTGTAACATTTCTGCTCTACTGTCTCTGAGCAACACATCCTTCCCAAAGGCTGGTGCTGAGTTTCCAARTCACACTCAAAAGGATCTCGCAATTCAGCCACACACAAGTCTTAAAAACACAGCATTACTTTGTCTTCTTTTCAGGCATGGCCATTTGTGTAACAAATGTCTAAATCTGCTTCCTCACCACCACCACTTTTGAACCCTGGTAATTAAGCAAGTTAACAGAGACACAGTAGCCAAACAAGTGGATTTCAAAACCAGTCCTGTGTATCATCTCATCATGGTTTTACTTTTCTTGCCAAGCTTTAAACAAATCACACTTGGCCTACACAGCCTTTATTTTTGAGTTTGGAAAGGCAGAGGCTCATGCAGCATCTTCTCAGAGATAGCTTGCCCCAACCACTGCTTCCTGCCGAACAACCTTTCTTGCCCATAGGTATGTATCTCACACACACTTGGCCACAGTCAAAAGATTACTAATRTWATAATAATAATAATAATAATMATCTATTCTTCTGTCAGAACAAGACAAACTCACTTCCCATTATTTTGGTCAAAATCTTCAGACATGCTTGTGCATCCTAATCATCTATTTCTCTTCCTTTTGTGTGTGTGTGTGTGTGTGTGCGTGTGTGTGTGCGTGTGCGCGCAGGTACTGTGACAAAAGCAGGGTGTGATGAGCAGGTCCACGCATATGCCAAAAGAGAGATCAGGTGAACACTGCGACCTGAACTGTTCCAGTTGTACAAGCACAGCCAGCCAGCCTTGGCTATTCCCTGTCTACTGCAATACAGGCAGCACTGGCAAAGGCTGAACTAGTGGCAAATATTTGAACAGAGTGCTGTGAGGGTGACTCCCCCAAAAACATATCAGCAGCAAGACTTAAGAACTTCTTTCTTATTCTACATGGGTATCAACCATCCAAGATGACAGCAGCATYTGTTAGTGTCTTAGATTGTGACAGGTGGTTCACTAGCCAAGTGTTCCTAGTTTGAGGRCATCCATGAAAGACTACGTGTGGCATGTACGTGTATGCTGTGTTTCCTCCTTTGCTCCTGCTCTGCCTGCCTTTGGGATCAAAGAGGACATTCTGGTTCAAAAGAAAAGTTGGATTCTCATCTGCAGTAAAGAGAATGAGTGGAAGCAATAGAGTACTGTCTACATAGAGCTGTGATGAAAATAAAGATAACAAGCTTCTGTTTCCCTTTAAAGCTCAGGTCTTTCAGAATGAGAGGGTAAATACCCATATTTTTCCTGCCCAGTTAAACATACTCACTTTCACTAAAAATATATTCATGTTAACAGTGCCTCCCCTCTCCCAGCCCCATCACCCCAAAACAAGTTAATCTCTGCYAGCTGAGAACAGCAAATCTCTGCACAATAGTTTGTGACAGAGAAAAAAAAAGAGCTGTTTTTTTTCACTCCTAGAAGTATTAAAGCTAACAGAAGTGTCTTTCCTTGACACAGCCTGTGTCTTGGATCACAGGCTAAATTAAACACACAAATTATATTCTCCATTTAAACAGCTATACATGGCTTAAATAGCATGGTTTTATTTTCCTGTTGGCATCGACTGCTACACTAGTTCAGTCAATGTTTAAGACACCCGTGACGTCAGCTGCTTTAATAGGCAACGCTGACGTGTCCAGCTTTCGTTCCCAGACGCGAAGTGTTCTCGTTTCCATGGGGAGAATGCTGACCGAAGAATTCCTACCACACTTCCCGTCTGTTGTTTTGAACAGCAAATACTGGCTCCAGGGAAAAAATGTCTGCTTGGGCATCCGAAAATTCACAAGGTGACATCATCCTGCACAACAGATTTCTCTGCAGTTCCACCTCACCACAAAAATACATAGAAAATATCAAAAATCCTGCAGATTTCTACCAGCTGGGCTATATTTTTAAAGAAGGAAAAAAGGTGCATCTATAGTTCTTGCCATATTTGCCACGTTAGGTCAGTTACAACAGATCCCTGTCCAATCCTGAGAAGCAAAAACGGACACAGTCAGTCTAAAACAGATTTCCAAGACTAATCCTAGGCTGCCAAAGGCAATTTCTTCCCTCTCAAACTCCCATGCTGATTTAGACCCCTGACCAGATCAGAACTTCAGTAAAAGTAAAAGAAGGGATGAACTCAAGACAAAGTGAAACTAAAAGCAGAAGAGACAGCCAAACGAAGCAGAAGAGGAACTATATGCAATAAATCACACCAAAATCCCCTAAATTTTAAGGTTTAAAGTACTTTTCAGCAGCAACCTGTATCTGCTACTAGCATGCACTACAGTTCAATTAAGAGTATAAATTACAGAGTAGTCAAATTGTTGGCTCTAATATTCTTCTTTATTTTTAATAAAAGCCACAAAGCCACACATGCTTTCTTTTGCACATGATACACTGTTCATTCAAAAATAGAAAATTTAACTTTATGTACCAGAGTTAATTAAGAGATTAAAAAAATATTATCGGTATGAATTATCAACCAAAAATACACCTGTGTTCCACTAAAACAGATTTTGTAAAAATTCTTCCTTAAATTTTGCCTAAGAAACCAGGCATACATTTTTTGCCAATTAAACAGCAACCACGATCTTTACAATTACCTTCTATTATTCTCCTACCAACGGTCAGCTCTGAGGACAGATGGATGAGATTAAAAAATATATATTTTTAATATAAAATATATATTATATAATATATATATTATACATATATATTTATATGTGTATATACACATGCATTTATAGGTATATTTAAATATAYGTTAGATGTATATCAAATGTACATATAAATATATACGCAAATACAGGTATACAAATATATACATAAATACACATTTATACATGTGTCTAACATGCATGCATATATATAAATACACCACTTCTACATTAGCAAAACACTAAAGTTAGAGACTTCAAGTTACAGTCTACAGGCTAAGAGACCCTCTCTGAGCTTCTAACTAGCCTTCAGGTTTTTTCCAGTACTGTTTTCCAACTGCCCAAACATCCACTTCAGATAGGACAGTGCACAGCAGCTTCATGCTTAGTTTATCCATAGTTCTCCTGGCAATCCATAAAAATGGGCAATTCTTCCACCTATCTCACAACCAGGAACCAGAAAAGGAGCATTTTGCAGAAAACGTTGGCTTTTGCTTCACGGATGTATCTCCACTTCTGGCTTTGTGCATGGAAACTAAGCAACGACTGAAACACTGGTCCCTATCCCAACCTCACCGGCAAGCGCTTAACAGCTAGGTGTGCAGTAGAGTTCATGCACGTCTAGCTTTTAAATCCTAAAGYTATATCTCACAGAACAAGAGAACATCTTCCTCTTGGGAAAGGAGGGGGCCTTAYTCCCGTTTACCTCTCAGCTAAGTACTTAGGGCAGTCTCAAGTGGCCAGAAATGTGGGATTGGACTGGAACCTCATGTGCAGCCCTAATACTGCTCAAATTCCCACAGTAAATTTGCCTTTTCCTTCCCAGTAGTTAAGTTAGGCAGCTTTTAGATCCTTCTCTCAAGCACTTAAGTCTTTCTGGCTCATTCACATGATGGTTACTACTTCACAGCGCTATGGTGGAGCACTATAGCCGCCAAGAGCTAGGCAAAGTCATYCAAGCAACACTGAGCAAATCCTTTGTGATTTAGCCCATCTCCCAGTCTTCAGGAAAACAGTTTCCTAGCTGCTTTCCTCAACTGTAATCTTTTAAAAAGTCATCCTCCCCAGTTAATTTCTTCCATACAAACCTCTCTAGTTCTCTCCTAGCTGATACATCTCCTGTCAGCTTCTTTGCTGCCCACAGAGATCTTAAAAAAGTTTTTACGGTGAATGATTGTAAGATTATAGCTGAATTTCAGCAAGTAGTAAATTTGCAGACCTAGAGTAACAAGGAAAAACCAGGGTAGTATGAGAAGGACAATTGACACTTTGGTTCATCAGTCATAAAAGCTACAAGGTTTACTCTCTTCTCCTACTTCCTTTCCCTCTTCCCAAATAAAAGGGCAGAGAACACACAAAGTGCAATGCTGAGGCAAGTCTTCTTACCCCTTCTAAACAAGGGTAACGTTACACTCATGCTGAAGTCAAAATAGGAGAACAAGATGTCTGTATCTAAAATCATGCACCTCTTTCTCCTCTCCAGAGTACATTGCTGAGACTGTATTGAAAAACACCAGCTTTTGTTCACTTTAAAACACCACGCAAATCCCATTAAACAAATCAAATTTCATATTACAACTTGTGTCTACAAACCACACACTCTTTCATGCTAAAAAGTGAAATAGAAAAAAAAAAATCAGATATTCTCTCTTTGTAAGATTCTGCAATATAATCAGACTCTTCCACTACAACTGGCAAAAATAATATCCTGTGAATTGACCCTGCCATACTGATTATGCCAAAGAGCAGCAACCCTTTGACAGCTGCAAATTCTACAGCAATTTGGGATGTCTGAACTGGGCCAGCCATCAAGACTGGAAGGCAAAYGAGAACTAACACAGAATTAAATGGAGTTTTAACAGAAGGCTGGATATGAACTTCGATACTTTCAGCCAGCAAACTGAAAGTCAAGAAAATTCTACARACTCTGTGGGTGAGAGAATCCAGAATTCTCTCACAGACTTTTCTGTACATACATGCATACAAAAAGAGAGAAGGAGTCTCACAGTTTGTTAATTCTAATATATGAGGATGGTAACTTTAAGGAAACTGGACACTGCACAAGAAGTCTGCCCCAACTCCACAGATCCCACATTGAGAGTACTGCAAGACATTCTCAGCAGCACAAYCTTATGTAGAATTGCACACTGATGTCTCACTGGAAGCTAAATTTGAATCATCTCCCCACACAGAAAAGGTATTTCTGATCCATAGTTTGCATTCTGGGAAGCTGTCAGTGCATGATACAAGAAAGCGAGTACAGTATACGCTCAGAGCAAACTCTTTCAGCTCAGGACAAACCACAATTCAGCAACAACAACAACAAAAAGAAGCAAGTGAGTAAGCAAGCAAATAGAAAAATGTGAGTTCCTCAAAAGGTCTAAAACAAAATGCGAAATAAAAGAGAAATGCTTCAATYCTGGGTATCAGACAAAGCAGAAATATTTCATTAACCTTATGTAAAAAGCTGCTGCTTCATGGAACTGGGTAATGGTGGGAAAAAAGTGAAGGAATTGGAAGAACATGATCCCACAGAAGCAAAAGCAGTTTTCTATATGTCTTCAGTATTTGCATTTTAGTGCTGCGACTTAATATTGAACCGTAGGTCAATGGAGAGAGTTGCCAAAGTCTGAATTGGCACAGAAACAAAGGAATAACATAAATGGATGGGAACATTGGGAAGACTGGTATCAGCTGTTAAAGGTAAGCCCATGTGAAAAACAAACAAACCAACCAACCTACCTCACTTCATTACACATATGGAAGAGTAATTCACCCATTACCTCTCAGTGAGAGGTTTGAAAAACCCAAGAATATGAAAACAGTTGCTAGATTACAGTCTTGATTCCCTAGAACAGAAAAACGTAATGTTTGGCAGGGAAAAGGGAGCAGTTAAACAAAGAAACAAGCAGGTAAATATCTTTTAAGATCTAACCATTTCCCTGACAGAAAATACATTGAATGACTCTACACAGGGAATTACAAGTGTTTCAGGAGATTACTGGTCTCTCTTGTTAACTAAAAAGCCAAGCACTTCTCACAAATGCAAGTGCTCTCTCACTCTGCAAATATTCTTTCTTCTATTTGCTTCTGGGGAGAAAAAGGTGACAATCCTGAGGCAATTTCATACAATCAAGTATTTGGAGTTAGAAAAGTCATTTCTCTTTCAAAAGTTTGAAGACCATATGCTAGTGGCAATGCTTTATTAGTGGTACCTGCAAAGAAAAGCTTTTAAACGTGCAATTCTTTCCAGGTTATCAAATAGAGTCTTTTGAAAGAGAAAAACTTTGAGTATCACAGGGCTAAAAGTATGAGTTGTTTTTTGTTTTGCTTTTCTTTTGAGGACATGCATTCATTAATCATTTAACACTCCCCACCACCACTACCACACACACAACAGCCTGCCTTTTTTAGAAGCCTGAATTCAGGCCCTGTTCTCTGAAGTTATATTCAACTTATAGGACAAGAGCTCCAGGAGAACTATGTGATAGTTCACTGCCAGGCTAAGTTCAAAGCAAAACACAAATTCAAATGCAGAACATGTCTCATATCAGGGAGTGGTGTATCTGTTTGCTGGAAAGGATCACCTAAATAAGCTCCATACCCCTAAGTAGYGTCCCTCCCTGTTTCAGATCTCGCCCACCTCTTTGAACCTAAAAATTACTACATCAGAGCTGTACTACTCCAGTTACACAAAAGAATGGGTTTAGCTTTCCCTGCCTCCATCTTCTATTTCTAGTGAGGCAAAGCTCAGTAAAAGGGCATCTGGCCCAACACTACCTAGCACAGAGAGTAGACAACATTTAAGTTACAGACTTCAGGGAGGGACAAGGCTAAAATGAAGTTAGGCATGAAAGTGTCCCTGCCCCCAAAGYGATACAAGTCGGCAACAGATAGTATAAAACTGTCGATCAAAGACTAATCTGATTTTCACTCCTCTCTCCAAAGCCATGAAGAGAGCCACAGAGCATACCTAAAGAAGATCAAATGTATTAGTAAACAGCCAGCAGTGCCCAGTATCATCAAATTCAAATTCAAGCTTTTCCAGATCAAGGATGAAACAGACTCAGGACAGGTACTTGGTAACAGTAGCTGCTGTCAACATCTCAAGACAACTAAGAGATGGCCAATTTGCACCATACTTCAGTACTCTACATTCCTAGTGTCCAGGCTTTAACTATCCCAGAGCAGGCAGTAGTACACCTGCTGGAAGTTCAAAACTGCGTCTTAGAGGCAGGTATGTCTCCAGATATGAGAGAAACTTCTGAAGCTGCATGTTGCAAAACCTCCAGGATCTCCAGCCCCACAACTGAAAAGACAAGTTCACTCTTGAGAAGACCTGCAGACAGCGTCTTCCTCCCTGTTAACAGGATGCAATAAGGGAACAGGCCTATCAGGCACTGCTCCATGATTAACAGATCAAACCAGTAGAAACAGGTTTCAGTAGGATGTTCATTGTACACTAGTTCTAAAATCAGAGAAGGGATATCTGACTCATTCCCACAAGCTGCCCCACCTGGGAAAGGTTCACATCACAAGGTTTTATATTTCTTCATTTAAAAAGACATTAGGAAAGCTATCAATATACTTAGTTAAGCAATCAGACAAGCAATTGCTCCGTGTTAGTAATTGTACACCTTCACTCTGTGGCTGGGAGGCATGAGGTCACAGGAAGAGTATTTCCAACACCCCGGATATATTACAGTGTGGCACACCCTGGAACAGGGTGTTACTTTCTAATTTCTTACAGAGGTATTTTCTTTAGTAGCTACCTYGTAGGAACCCAAAGATAGCAGCACTGATGCAGAAGGTAATTCCCTCTTAAACCTGGAGAAAGCTGATTAGAAGCTTAGAAAACGGGAATTTTGTGTGTGCATTTTTGTTTGATTTAACATCACCTCAAGAAAGGAGTTCTTGCTTTCAGAGGGAGGAAAAACCCTGTAGCAAATAGGACAGAACAGCAAATGGACCGTCAGTTGCAACAACAGAGATAACAAGACCTTTACAATTGCTTTTAGGGGTTTATGATCTCATTGAATATGATAGTGAATGTTTTAAGCAAAATAACCCAGTCGCCTCCAACTCCTCTCAAGAAAGTTTTTCTTCCACTGCATACACTCATCAACAACAGCACGGCCTGTCACAAAAAGATTACATTGGACACATGAGAGCACACACACACGCGGTTCATTCTACAGCCTTCTGCACTGCTTGTCCCATACAGCAAGTTTTAAGCAACCACATCCAATTCTATAAACTCTCAAAGCAGTAATCCACACACACAACTAACTGTGGCCCATAGCACATTAGTCTGACTCAGAAGAGCTGAGGTTCAGAGCAGGAGACATCTGTGACTTAAGCTGATAAAACCCCCAAAACTGTTTTGGTAATTCCGAGCTGCATAGCCCTTGGGACAGACGTAACACTTGGGCCAGACACCATCTGAGGACCATGGCATTCRAGCCTCCATGCAGTGGCTTCAGATCACTTTCAGTTTGCAGGTGTACATTTGAGAAGTGGTTGTGAATACCTGTGTTGCAAATCTTTCCCCACAGCCTCCTCTGCATAGAAGAAAGAGGCATTCATTGTGACAAGAAGCATCATAGTGAAGTCTAATGCAAAATATCAAAATGCCTCCTGTATTCCAAATTCAGATCACTACTTCCCAGCGGTTACTACACTATGCATTTGCCAAGGTGAAGATATACAGCCCTGCCTAAGCCAAAAGCAGTGGTAACATTTGTCATCGGCTGGATAATAGAGATGGCACACATTTTTTGTTTAGAGTATTAATCTAGCACTAGGAACATCATAGTACCAGGAACTATATAAAGCTAGCTTGTAACAAGGTCTAAACTGCTTTCTCTTTAAGCATCAAGTGTGAATTATAGGTATCAAAAGAAAGGAAATCACAGCAATATCTGCAAGCTAAATGGTGTATCTTGGACTATCATGAAGTCTGCTCTCCTATACCAAGCCTGGACACTTCCAGGGTAGTAATTCTGATCTAGTCTTCATTCTGTACGCACACGAAAACCTCCTCTGTTTTAGGAGCTGGAAACACATTAGCCATTTGGTTTTAATTACATGAAAATTGAACTAGATGCTACATTAACTTTAGCATTTACTCTAAAGAGAAGCAGACTGGAAAGAGTATTCAAGAGGGAATGCTCAGATTAACAGCTGTCATGACTGTTTCTTGACAACAATAGCAAGAAGCATCCCCAAAAGCAAATGACTATAGCAGCTTCCCAGTCAGGAAAGTACCATCAGCAGGACAGCAGAACATAGAAGTTCCATTAAGGAGATTTCGTTTAAATGAAATACAGCCTTTTCCTTCTTTAATAATGCTTTATTGATATTTAGGTTTAATAACCACACTAAAACCTGATTTGGCAAGTAGCTAAATAAGATTTACTATATAGTAGTATTTACATATGTGAGTGATGACTTTGTGGTACTTATATTCACACTCTCAGGAGAATGAAATTATTTTCAACTTCCCTTTCTGCTCCATAACTGCAACTAAAACCATTCTGCAATCCGCCACATCACAGTTTTGCTAGGGTAATGATGATAGTARAGAGTTACTCTGTTAAAGTAGAAACAAGCTTGGAAAGTCATTTTAAATGGCTTTTTACATTCAATGTCTGAGCATTTTTCTGGTAGGTAGTTTAAACAGTGGGTGTTCACACTACATGTCTTACTCAACAGAAGCTTGAGCTCACAGCATCAGCTGAGTCGTATAACCCTAAAATTACACAGCAATACAATTTAGAACTATTTTCTTACAAGGACATAAAATCCCTGCTCTAAAACCAAAAACTTAATGGTTGTACCCCATAAAAGCAGTCTGCCAACTGCTTCAATTGTGTTTTTTTGTAAAAGACAAAGTTGTTGCATGCAAACAAGGGGCTGCACCAGTGAGCCCACAAGGYTATCACCAGCTGAAGACCCTACCCACCAGTAAACAACACTTCCTCCTCAGGAAGACCAATGATCCTAGAATGCTCTCATCTTCCAGCCTTTCTCCAACTCACTGCAGAGCAGAGCAGACAGCCAAGCTGATTCCAGAACTAGAAGCATAACTGCATCAAGGATAATACCCAACTTAAGTCATTTTAAGGAGCTACATTAAACTTTGCCTCTATACTGCAGAGCTTTTGGATCCCAAAAGCAGTAACCCAGCAGCACACCACATAGTGCAGAGCTGTGTGTAAAGCTCACTGAGCGTTAACTTCAAAGTCTCTGTATGGCAGTCAACTGCAGCATAAACTTATCTTTAGGATAAGGAAGATGTCTCTAAATACATTTAGTGTGTGGGTGCTAACATCTAGACCTTAGTGCTCTAACAACTAACCTTCATATGCCCACACACTTCTCTTGTTACTCTAAGACCCGTAACACAATAATACCACACAGGTTGATATTGCAAGCTAGCATTAAGCATTTTTTGCGAAGCTTCTTTGGCAGTGTCAGAATCCATCATACGTTTAACAAGTATCCCTGCTAAATGTCAATTTCTGAATTTTCCTGTCTTTTCGTCTCATTAGTGAGGGGTTTAYGGAAAAGAACCTTCTGGAGGCTATTTGAAAGCAAAATGTGCATCTTAGGGGTAGTCCAATGAGATTAGATTTTGTTTTGCCAATATCTACATAAATAAGCCACAAATAAATGAAGAATGAAGAGCAGGTAAGCCTGCTTAGCAGATYTTTTTTTTCCAAGTTCTTCACAAACTAGGATCCAAGACGGACTAAACTCTTGTTCAAGAGTCCAATCATCTTTCACACAAATAATTCCTGTTCTCCTTCTTCCAGGAATCACAGGTGAGGATTTTGACCTGTGCTATACACTTTATAGAAAGTGAGGTACTTATCTGAAGCTTAAGCAGTCAGGAGGTAGAAAAAGAAGGAAAAAAAAGAAAGCTGTTACTAAACTTAAGCACTAGAAGTTGTTTATAATAGGAAAGTTAAATTCAGAAGTTTTTAATGAAACGTACGTTAGGACACTACATGCCATGAGTGTGAAGCTGAGTATTATCATGAATGGTCTCTGACTTTTAACACGGAAATATTAAAAAATGCCCTCCAACTCACGTGTGCAGGGAAATGGAAAATCCATTCAATCTTTGACTGAACGCTTTATCGTATTTTCAAACTTTCATACTTTTGTTACCAACATCACAGATGAAAAATACATGCAATTAGTTATACTGGAATTAAAAGGACCTTCTGTGTAGCCATGTGTTCTGTCAACGTGCTGCCCAATGAGATATATGTAGCTCTGAGAGTAAGTCAGTGTCTCTCATGCTCTATGACATTATTAAAAAGTTAAATCACAGTCACCTGACAGACACTTAGCTTCTCTGTCAAATAAAGTGATCAACATAATTGGTAGGCAATTCATTCTCTTTGAACTTCTCAGGTTAACAATAGCTTTACCTGCATAATGTACAGGGATTTCTATCTTTGGCCCTATGACGTAGTGACCTTCCTCCAGACTGTGAGCTGTAATTGTTGTCCACTGTCGGCATGAATGAATCAGAAGATAATCGCTCTCTCGAAGGCCTTCTACAGCTTCTCCTGCAAAACACACGTAGTTTTCTTAAATCACATTTACTGCATGAATAATAAGGGAAACTTCACAGTAAGGAATTTATTCCTATTACTGCTCGTTTTTCCAGACATTTTGATATTTAAAAATGCAATTAAGCAAGTTTTAATGCCGAACAATATTCACTCYGTAATGTGAGCACTTAATAATAAAGGAAAAAAGAAAACAAATAAAACAAAACAACAATGCTTGAATACAAGTACCACAGCAATGTAATTCTGATTATTCAGCAATGGCTATTTTGACTTTTAGATAGAAGAAAGCTATGAACAAACAAAGTAGCTATCAGGTTTTGCAAGGTATCAAGACAAAAGTGAATTTTCATATGCCAAAAGATCAGCATCATGCCAACCTATAGCAATCTGAAGCCAAGTTTGTTAGTAAGTAATTAGGTATCATACTTTCAGATACAGAGATTTTAACTCCGTCAATTTACCCCTCTCCCACTCACTACTCAGTCAGTCATTCCTATAGCTGTAAGCTTAATCCATTTAACAAAATGACACTTAACAAAAACTTTAGCATGCAAACTCTTCTTTCATTGACATAAATTCAACTAAAAAAAAAAAACCCAAACCCAGATCATGTCCAACTCATCTTCGCAATATCCTCTCTTGTACTCTGATGTTTGCCAAAACCATCCCRAACACTGCCCAAGAGCTCTCTTTTTTTCCTCTGCCCCTGTCAAATCCTCAATTCTCCACATTTCCAGCAAGTATCCTTGCCCTTCCTGAATACATGTACTGGTTGTAATGCCCAATCCACCAAAGCGCTTTGCTTGGCTCTCCAGCAATTGCAAGAGCCATGTGAGATGCACTGTTTTCTACAGAATACGCTGTTTGAGAAAAGTGTACTGAACAGGGTTGTAAAGAAGTAACAGCAATTTGCTATGATATGCCCTGCTGTCAGAAACTTTGTGGATCATGCTTAAAATGCATACCTGACACTTTGTGGGTCTTTCTCAAGGTGTCTTTAGAGCAGACACATGCACATGTCACACAGACATTCAGGAACACTTAGGCACTAAACACCGGAAGCTTTAGATTTCATTTTTCCTCTTTACCATCAACCCTCTGCTATTACAGCCAAAAATAAAGCAAGTCATTTACCCCAGAATCAAGTTTGGACAAAATCCATTCCTTTCAGCTAAGGCAACAAATTGCACATTTTCTTCACTGCCCTATGATACTCTTAAGTTCGGGAAAGAATTAGACTTTCTCAGTTTTAGATAGTAGATATTTTTCTTGTTCAGTCTCTGCAAAAGGAGAGATACTTCCCCCC
>NW_028186601.1:2356705-2380427 GCF_003343005.1 Rhea americana | reverse complement strand
TTTTTTTTTTTTTTTTTTTTTTTTTTTTTTTTTTTTTTTTTTGTCCATACTGGGCAATCATTTCCATTGCACAGACTGGCTACCACATGCTCCATTCCTGCCTGATTTCATGCTCCCATTCTACCAAAAAATATCCTCCTACACAATTCAAAATACAACAACTGGTATGTGTGAGAATTCTTAGATTTTAAAATCACAAGAAACCATTAAGACCACCTGCTCTGACATTCACAGGCCACACAATTCCGGATAGTCTCTCCAGTAACTTCTATCTGTCTAGAAAGGAAGACACTCATCCCAACTTGCAGATTCCAAGAGATGGACTTTCCTGGTCTGCTGTCCTATGGCCAGTTAAACCTCAGAAAGAGCTCCTGCTTTCCACCTGTCTGGCTTTAGTTTATAAACAGTGTGGGGGGGGGGAACTCAAAAAAAAAAAAAAAAAAAAAAAAAAAAAAAAAAATCAAAAAAGGAGCTCACCAGTACTCCAGTACCAGTGCTATTTTCAGGTTTCCTTCTTATTCACAGCATAGACAGTAGCTTCCAAGCAAATGTGACATTTCAAGCACTGGTTTCTGAATGCTACTTGGAACATGTTCCTTGGCATCCTATTAAGGAAGACAGTCTGTTTAATATTAGTTCCTGCTTCCTGATAGCACCACACCTGGACTCATAGTATGCTAAGAGCATGGGAAAAGGGACCTCAGAAAGCCTAGGGTGGAGTAGCAAAAATGCTACACAACACAGGAAAGCTCTTCAATCCCGTCCACATGTTGAAAGGGAATAAATTATTTGGTAGAAGTGTCATGCACCTGCTAAATTTTACCAAAGCATCTGCCTTTGAGCATCTTCTGTGCTCTCTGCTCACAAGACAACTCCTAATAATGCTTAAAAATTCTCTTCAGCTTGCTACAACAAGCTTCTTTACAATATCGAGGGAAAACACTATAATAATAATATATGGTGTTAACGGAAACTCATATTTCAGTTCAGAATGTTACACTTCTGCTTTCTATAAATCATGGCAACAAGTAATTATTCCATTTCAAAACAAAAACAGAACAATGATACTGAAGCGATGATCTAGTGCTTTACTAGTTTCACTGACAATGGTAAACAAATTTTGAAGAAAATATAGAGCATCTCCAATGTGCTTTTTTTTATGCTGTACAATTTGAAGTTATAATTTCAGAACATTACCTAAATAAAGGCTGAACTTTATGTCCAAGATTGCAGGGAAATAATTATAGTATAGGTCACCCTCGAAAAGTCTCAGAAAAATTCTCAGTAAAATAAAGATGTTCATTATGAAAAGATGCTTCCAGTCACAGTTCATATGCCATCAACTGTTTAAGCAGCTACTCTGTTAAAATTGGGTGGGACATGTACATGTAAAAAGATATCATTAAGGCAGGCCCAAGAGTGACTACATAATTAAGCCTGCAGCTGGAAGTAGCTGCAGTTTTTAAATAGAACTTTGGAAACCACAGTTCTTGTTACACCAACTATTTGCTCAAACTCATTAAATAGGAAATGAGCTTCATACTGCATCACAGAAGTTTGAGGAGAGGAAAGAAGATGGAGAGGATGCAACTTGGAATTTAAGGTCTCCCCGACTCCTTCACAGTAGACAGGTCTGCAGTACATAGTTCTGATCTTTCCTACCGTGGGTGAAGCAAATTCCTGAGGTTGCTTAATAGGAAGATGCTCCTTGTTAGTTGACTCTCTCACAGAGAGAGGAATCTGCCAGGCAGGAAACATCTCTGACCCCAGTTATACCACTCAGCTCCTGGCCCARCACACCCAATGTTTAGCCCTCTCCACATTTCTCAGCTGACTATACCTTGCAAACAGCCACACACACATCCAATCTGATTTTCTTCCCGTTTCAGTAACGCGAGTTATGCAAGCCTTTCATTAATCACATTTTAACTATGTGGGAGAGAAGTCAGCAGGCTTCAAATACACAAACTATGCAACTCCGTTCTCACCTCACATACTCCTACACTACTGCTTACATAAAGATCAGACGCCATGAGAAAACAGAGAACACAGGCCACTCATCTTTAGTAACAATTTTGTCTGTTATGGTCAAATATGAATTAGTTGCACCTTCTTGCCCTCCCTTTCCTACCCCAGATGCCTGAAATAATTAAACCACTACAAAGAATCTACAGGCAAGTACTTGAGCCCCCAAATAAAAGCCAGAGAGCAACGAATTATCACATGCACCTTCCCACCCCTTTCCAAGTTGTCTACTTCTTTCCAAACTGTGAGTCAAGTTTATTCATAATAAAGCCTGAGACCAAGAAACCCACRATTCGCTAGCAACAAGTAAATCAACACCCAACCGTGACTTACAATAAAAGTATCAAAGTATCACACCTCTGAACCGAAGTTAATTGGTGTATTCCTACACAAGCTGTCATCCTATAAACACTGCAACAGAGATCGGTAGTTGGGCTATTTCATCGCGCATCATTGAAGCAGCACCGTAACAGCTGTTCACATATTCATTCCAATTCCGATGTAAGAAAGTGTTAGCAGTTGACCCTTTTTTAGTTATTTGATTGGCAAAGCTCCCTTTCCATATAATTTCTAAAAACTACAAATATTGCAAAACCCACATCATTGTTCAGAGGCAGTTGCAGAGGGAACGTTGACCCCAAAAATAAAATTCTTCACACATTGATAAAGTTAACAAAAAGTAATTGCTTAATCCAGAGTYCCATGCTTATTAAATACTACTTTCATTAAATGCCAATACTTCTTTAACACCTCTTTCCCATTCCAAAATACAATCACTCACATTTGCCAAATCTCAGCTCTACTATTGTAAAAACTCCAATCTCAGATTAACAGTTAAAAATCATAGCAAGACTAGGGGCAGGCTCTCTCAGTCTACGAGTTCAGATGTGAATTCCTGTTATTATTTGCAGTTTTCAGTATCAGATGAGAAAACAGTAGTTGGCTATGTGCAGCGACTGAGTTTATATATGGCAACATTGGAGCACACATTACAGTATGCTTCTTTTGAAGCATGCACTGACCTTCCTCTAAGTTATTGCTACTATTTAYTTCCTAAAGATGGGCACTTTTATATAGTTTGACATTTCACAATTTCCAAGTGTCTATGGCAAAGCCTCAGAAGTAGAACCTAAGAGCATTCCAATCTTGGAAAGTCTAAGCACTTCCATCTCCTTTTTGCCTCCTTTGGGGTTAACAATTAAAGCTTGGTCCACTAAGTTGCAMAAAACAAAAATCCTGGAATTTCCACATATTCTGGTTTGCCCAAGATAGCAGTGACTTTTCAGCACCAACCACTAAAGAAAAATAATGAAACAAAAAAGATTTTTTTGAGTTTTTCATTCTAGTATTGAGAAACTGACATTCAAGTTACTGCAAAAGGTGGAGAACATCATGACTCATTCACTCACACAAACAACACTGCTAAAAATAAGCAGCAATCTACAGGAACATAAACATTTTATAATGTCACACATTTTGTCATCTTGGCTGAGTTTGCATCACTGCCTTAGAACATAAGCTTGTGTCTGGAGACATTTAAATAGCAGGTAAAGAGCAAGCCAAAGAAAAAGCCGCCGCTGCATTCGGGGTTCTTGCAACGTAACAGACACCACTTTAACAAGCCAGATGAGCTAGAGACCATCTCCTCGTGCCAGGAAGATGGTTAAGGAGACACTTCTCTCACCTCATTAATCATACAAGATTATAGCACAAGCTTATGGCTGTCCCTTGCACATTAGCTCAAGCATGCAGAATTTGCTCTTCCAGGAATGAAAAGGTTTACAAATAAAAAGAGTTAAGACCTCACAAGAAACTGAAGATTGCTTTTGTGAAATAGATGGTAAYGAAGATGCCGGCTAAATCCCAGGGAGAACTCATCCAGATTTTGTGTCATGTGTTTTCAGTAAGTCTGAATTAAATCTGCATCCAGGTAACAGATGCTTTACAGTRAAGTGTATCCCCAAGCCTGCTTTGGCCAGTTAAGTAGGTGGTGGGCTTTAATTATTCCATCTAAGGTTCTACAGGCTCCTAACATGTTATTATAGAGGAAAATCTCAGCAGCATTAAAATCATTTTAGTGGGCAGTCAGCCAGATACCTATAAAAATGCCTTCTCAATGTCTTATGTATTCTCCAGCACTCTCAACCCTCAACCTCTTCCAGCACTCTCAACCTCTTCCAGCACCCTGAGACGCAGGTGGCTTCTGGAGTCGCAGGTAAGTAAATAAGGTTATTTGGAACACACAACAAAAATCCTATCCAAAAAANAAAAAAAAAAAAAAAAAAAAAAAAAAAAAAAAAAAAAAAAAAAAAAAAAAAAAAAAAAAAGTATCTCTCCTCTCTGACAGATGCTTTGTTTTCTGTAAGAAACAGATCCAAGCTTCAGTACCAATACTGAAATTAAAATACAAAAGGAAAAAAGACTAATAGCATGAGCTGGTTCTAGGACATTCAGGGCTTAATTGAACAGTAGCTGGCTACATAAGGACCCATAATTAGCGGACATTAACATGGAGAATAAAAGGAAAAAAAGATTTTTTTTTTCCATTAACATACACGAATGACTCACTTCAACTTGTTTCCATTCACGCTTGTACTAACATTTGCTAGAACCARAAAGTTAATTTCTGGAACAGCAAAAAGATGTAGCTACCTGGTTAGGTAAGCATGCCTGCTGTGAACTAACTCTGAAGCACTGTCAACATATGGCTAATGTTACAAGGGARGACTAGTAACCAAGGTTTATTTTGTAACTGGGAAGGCAAGAGAAAGCGGAATGCTTAGAAACTGGGGGGGGGGGGAAGAACTGAAATTCTTATTTTACTAATCATGCTAATACAGCATGGCAGCAGCTTTTCCACATGGTATCTGCTGCAATGGACAAAGAGTAGAAATCCTTTCCCTTCACAAGGGCCAAACAAGCCATGTATTAACATATACCCTAACAGTATCCTATAGTATCATGAAAAATAAAGCACAGCCACAGCTAGTATKAAATGAAGTTACAGTCCTTTGTTTAAAGGGAAAAAATAGGATYCCACCACAAAGGCTCCTGAGAGTAATACAGAATTCACTGCTCAGTGCAAAGAGATTTTTTAGGTCAGTCACAGGGCACGATGCTCTCACAAGCTCAAATGCCAGCTTTGCTTTTCTACTCCAAAAGAAGTAATCTGCAACACTGTACATGAGTCAACTAAAAAAAAAGCTGCCTCATTTTTGAAAATACCAACATATATTTCTGTAAACATTTGCTAGTCACATAGTTCCCAGAAGAGGTAACATTTTAAGAGGAATTTAGTTTCTTTTAAACTTACTGAAAGATTCACAGCAGGTAACAGCTGAAGCCAAGGCATAAAAGYACAGGGTTCCCCCTTTTAAAAATGGGAAGTAGAGGGCCTAGCACTATCAAGACAGAGCAGTTCAAGAGACCAAGCACAGATCAGGAACCCCCAACTGTGAGTAGGGAAAACCTACTAACTGCAGACATTATTCACACTAGTTTTAGCCTTCTTGGCAAAGAGAAGTCTGGGAGCACAAGGAATAACAGCAGCCTTTTCAAGGTAGGCTTCACGTATCTCAAGGTCTTAAAACCAGGTTGGGTACCACAGCATCCTTTTGTCTTTAAAGAAAATCCATCATAACTCAGGACCATTCTCATCCGGGAATCTGTGTTTCCTTTCACCAGTGGGTTCACCCTTTACATACTGTTCAAACAGCGCCCAGTACTTCACCACTTATTCATTTCTTATCCAATGCTTGGGTTTCTGATCTCCTGAAAAGCATGCATAACTGTCCACAGAAGATGACAGACAGCAAGTCCTTGCTCCATGCAAAACAAACACGCAAAACGATCAAGGCCTTGTCTATGCCAGGCTGTATCACAGATTTTTCACTGTTTACTTCAGTTTAGTCTCATGTGATGTAAACAGTCACAGAAAAATTGCTAGCATTAAAAAAAAATGCACTGGTTATAGTTGCTTTTATGTTAGTAAGAACACAGATTCTTTGAAAACAGACACAAACAAACAGCATGGGGGCCAGAACAGAATTCCAGGTAGTCAATTTTCCAGTATCTTTGAGGCCTAGCATCTAATCTTAGCATTAGAGTCTAAATTCAAAGGATAGTATGAATGGATGTATGAATTCCTTCACTTGGAAGGCAAGACTGTGTGTTCCTAAATAATCTTTTCTTTCTTTAAGACATACAATTGGGGGAAAACAAAACTATGAGTATGGAACAACTCAGTAGAAGATGAACCTGCTATATCATCAATCAAATACCTTCAGCGCTGACACACACAACCATCTGAAAGCACTTGAGTAATTGTTATCAAGGGGAAAAGTCAAACAAATGAGCAAATGATCTTTTTTCTTTAAAAACATTGACCTCATCTATAGCTATCTAATGGTTATGGCCACAGGCCATGCTATAGGATATCTAATGGTTATGCCACTGCAGATAAACTGAACCTGGACCACTGCACAGGAATTGCTCCCACCCAACTTTTGACCTACCACGATGCTTAATCTTTCACTTCCAGCACTCAGTTATATTACCACAGCAACACTTCCCTGGCAGAACAGGTGCTTCTTCTCCTTCTGATTATGTTACCAATACTTAAACTTTCTTCCTGTACAATGCTGAGTTTGGAGTTAACATTTTGAGGGAAGAAAGACAAACTCCTTCAACCTGAATATTCAAACAAGGAAAGTGGAATTTAAAAAAAAAAAAAAAAAAAAAAAAGCTTTTAGCTCACACAACCTGCTCACCAACTTAGCTCTCATGACAATTAACTTTATCTGAACCTTGAAGGAGGGTGAAGAGAGGAATCACACTGATTAATCTCCATGCTGCATAATATTCCAGATTATTCCTTGGGTATCTACCTACAGAGGCATACTTCAGTGAATGTCAAAGAGTAAAAGATAGCCTAATTCAACATTTATTTAGTGGTGGTGGKGGGGAGTTTCGAGCTTTTGATATTGTAGTTTTGGTTACTAATGACAATTTGGTTTGGTTGCAATGAGCTGTTCAGCCTGCCAGAACTACTACTACTGCCAAAGTAAAACTTACACTGGTCTATAACAAAGGTCAGAGATAAAGTTCAATAGGATGAAAATAATATCTGAATTTTCCATTCTGAAGTAGTGAGGGGGATTTGAATGAGGTTAAGTTTARAAGTTTCTTAAAGGAGTGAAAAAAACCTCACACCACCTGTGGCAACATAAGCAAATACTGGGAATAAAAGGATTGAAAGTTTGAGAGGGAGGGAGGTAGGTCATGGACTGAACAGATGCTTAGAAGAGTTATGGTTGCATAAAACATCTAAGAAGAGAGAAGTAAAAAGGGCATGCAATTGTGGAGAACACTAATACCACAGAAGAAAAACCTGCTCTGAAAGACTCTCTATGTTATCAGTCTCATTTTGTCATTCCATACAGACAAAAAGAAAATAATAAAAGAAATTAAATAAAGTTTGTTTGATCAAATGGATAAAGAATAGCAAAACAATTTGAATGGAAAGTATATTCTGTGATTCTGTGTGATTYTGTATCATGCAAAAATTGGAATATGGACTGTCAGTGAACTAAAAAGGTAAATATTGTAGTTTCTAGGAGCAATTAAAAAAAAAGGAAAAGGAAAACTCTTTAAAATTTAATAATCTCAGGCCCATAAAATGCATTATACTAAATTTTTAATTTAAAAGTAGACCAATTCATTAGGAAAGACTGACAGTGATCTCATCTGACTGTCTTTGAGCACAGTAGATGAAGATAAAGATAGATAAAGAACTCTGTGCCTAGCTACACAGCAACATAAGGATCTGGAATAGAAATTCTGGCTTTATCTAGGACTGTTAGCAATCAACCTCACCTTTCAGTTTTCCTTCATCCTTCTCAACAAATTTTCTAAGTAGTTTTRAGTACATTTTTCCACGAAATTGCTCCATTCCAAGAGCATATTCATTTATTTGATTGATTCCTATTATCTGGATCAACCAGTATTTCTATCATAATTCAAATTCCTGTAAAGCTTCCTTCTCTTCAGACATAATCCAAAATAACTTTGATTTGAAGTTTCATCAACTGAATAGACATTACATCTTTCACTAGGTGAAAGGGTTCCCCTGACAGGGTAAGGATTCATAGTTATTTTGAAATTAAAAAGATTCATATTCTCCATTCTTCTGTCAAAAGCAGGGGAAAAAAAAAGTGACAACTAAAGCAGGGAAGATCAGGTAAAAGTAAATTGAAAATCTTGAATGCTGCCTCTAAAATTAAGATCCAAACAGCCGAACTTCAGAACTGTGGTTTTTTTTTTTTTTTTCTTTTTTCTTTTTAACAAGACCGCAGTTCTAAACCATGGGAATATCTTGAACCACAAGAAAGCCCAGGTACCTAAAACAGCTCAGGTTATGTCTCACAAACTCACCAAGAGGTTTCCACTAGTCTTTTGGTACTTCATTGCAGAAGTCACGTAGGAAACACACCCAGTGGCATCATCCAACCCAATCAAGCCCGAAGTGAGACTAACTGAAACTGCTCTTTTGCAGCAAGATCCATTACCAGAAAAACACTTTTCTCATAGTAGGAGAAAATTGTAACATAGAATACATATATATGTATTTTATACATATATAGAATATGTAAGAACTGTAATACAGAATACAGATTCAGCAAAGACAATAAAGCTTTAATATTGTATTTGTATAGCATCTCTATGTGGCAGGCCAACTGAAAGAGCAGTAAGCTAACTCACAGGAAGGCAACGAGTTGAGACAAGTGAAAGGGCTGCACAAACCGGATTGTACTAACTGCTTCCTCTGATCAGTGATGCCAAAACATAACATAATTCTTCTGGATCAGAGTCAGAGAGCGTGAAAGTCTTCCCTGATAGAGGGCGCCCACGGCAGGGCCGAGTACAGTTCAAAAAAGGAATCCTATTATTTTTGCTAATTTCAGATCAACCTGGCTTCAATAACYACAACACAGTATCAAGTGAAACAGATACCACAAAGCAACACTCCTCTATGGGAAGAAAGAGGTGCAGCCTCTTCCTGAAGTTCTTTTGAAGCTTCAGAAAAGAGCCAGGCAAGACGCAGTTACAAGAAAAGTTTTATCTTAGGTGAAGCCCCTCCGTACACCTTCCCCTGTGACAGGGGCACAATTGTTGGCAGCCACAGCTGGCCAGTTTGCCCCAGCAGGGCATCCAGGTTTTCCCTGACCCTACAGGTTCAGCAGGCAAGAGGCAAGGGCAGCATCGCCCTCAGACTACTGAGTATCAATACCTGCAGTACTTCATGCATTTTTTAAAACACTTGCAGCCCCACCATACTGTAATTAAACTTTGCTTAGGAGGAGCATTAAATATTTCAGAATCAAGAGAAAGGAGACAAGGCTTGGCTTCTGCAATCCACAATCCCTCTGCAAAAGCCAGATATAATCAGATTGCTTCAATCCAGCTGATGCTGTACTCAAACTATCACCTACTAAATTACCTACCAGAAGAGCAGACTCCCATCCCCCTATTCTCTCACGCCTTCCAGCAAGAAGATGGGTTTATTTCTTTAGGATTAGCGTTTTGCTATTGGAAATACTGGATATACCAGTGCTGTTGCAACAAATTAGTATAAACCATAATCTTGTTATAAGGCTATGGGACAGATTAAGTCACTGAAAAATCCACTTTGTTCCAATACAAGCTTTTCACTAGCTGTGAAAGCATAGAGACAGCACTTCAAAGATTCACAAGACCTGTTTGAACTACTGCAGGAAAAAGAAATACAAATACTTTAAATAAATGCTAGGTGAAATTTTAGTGCCACTGCCATCAATGTTGACTTTAGCAATCCCAGAATTTGACTCTTGGCACATTGCTTTCTTTGTGTTTTTAAGAAACTAATGAGGGGAAGGGGCATATCTTTCATCACAGCCTACCCTCCACCCCCACAGAAGGAAAAAAAAATAGTACAGCATTCCAAAACACAGTAAATTTCTGTCATTATCATAATTAATCTGTTTATTAATGCTAATCATCATCAGATGACTGATGTAACTGAAGACTTGCTCAATCAGCATTACAGATTTAGCTATATGATTGATCCAATAAAACAATTACTTGGTTACTTACAAGCCACTGTAGAAATTTTCAGCAATTCTTTTATCTACTCTGTTTTAATACTTTGCAATACATTGAATGGTGCCAACTATTTATCATAGTCTTACATTTTAAGAGGAAAAAAAAAAAGTAATCTCAGAGTCATCCAATTATTTGAAAGCCGAGATTCTTATGGAAGAAAGTTTTCTGTTTTTGAAGTTGCACAAGATCACATACCTGAAGTGCTCAGGGTAAGAGCAGAGAACCCTAAGTTGAGCCATACTTAAAATGATCACAGGTTAGAAATAATGAGAAAAAGAAAGCTGAATAACTTAGTTTAAAATGAAAAATAAACTGAACATGACAGATCTACATATAAAAACTATTTTCTCTCTCTATAGTAATGCTAAATTAGAAGGGAAACAGCCTTGCATGAAATGTAAGACTGATATGGCCAAAGCAGGAAAAAAATAGAGACTAAAAGTATTTACTTGTCCTTTGTAATCAAGGCAACAGGTCTGGAATTTAAGAATCCAAAAATAGTTACTTCATAAGCAATCTGATAAGTATACAAAAAGAAAAGGACAGAACTACCTAACCAAAAGAAAAGCATAGCAATAATGGGACTCCTGACCAGCCTGCTGTCATCCAAATTGGCTCCTTTCATATAGGAAAATTTTGACTTTCTTAATGAGATATTTTAGAGATGAGCATTCCTCCTGCTAGAAAGCTCCCTGCTCAGAAGCAGCTATAAATAGTGATGTCCACTGGAGGGAACGCTTCCAAGTGCCTGTTCAACACCTGGGGCCTGGCTGAGGAACTCTACTACCTAGAGGTGGGAGGTCAGCAGTCAGTATTACGCTAAATGCTTTTATTAGCTTCCTATTTATTTCCAAACACAGCTAGAAAGTGGTTGTTCTAATCAACAAACCAAACGTGGCTCTGCACCTGTGCTGCTTCTGGAGCCATACCTTCCCACATGCCACAGCTGGAAGCCCTGTCAGAAAAGTCTCACTAGGGCTCAAAAGGTTCAGGATGCCCAAAGACATCAACCTTATGGATTAACTCCACCAACCCTACGGATTTAAGATTTAGAATTTGATCAGACAAACAAAAAACAAACAAACAAACAAACAAACAAACAAAAAAGCCTATTCATTCAAACTTTTCCTGGGCACAGTATGAGAGCTGGGGAGCTGTCTATTGTCAGTTATTTATAATTACATGGTATTTTAAAATAGTACCCAAGTAAGCATGCTCAGTACTCTCATTATACATCCCAAGTCCTAAAGAGACACTATGCTTCTTTGTGTTGCACAGCAGTGATCCCTGTTTGAACTTAGGGCATCTTGGACAAACTCCCAATTAAAAATAAAGTAGCCAAAGTGCAGGAGCTGCTCAAGCATAGCTTTCTTTGGCTTCAAAAGAACTCATCATTCCACTTTAATTCGCCTCTGCTTTTTGCAGTCTGGGTAGGAATGGAATAAAAACAGCTGGAAGCAAGCAAAAGTTCAGCTATGCTCTGAAGCAGGGTTGCCACCTGGCCGCTCTCCAAGTAGCCTGGCCGCTCGCACAATGCCGTCAGAGCCCGTGCACGCACTAATTGATCCTTCACACACATCACCCCGCTTGGCGGCCACGGCACTGCTGTGTCCCTTGCATTGCAAATACACCAATCCTACCCCTTCGGCTCAACCTGGAAAGACTCAAATGTCACTAATAACAGGGGAACAACTCTTCAAACACAAACTGACTGCATACACTCACTGTACCTGAATGTAGCGAAAACAGGCAGGTGCCAAACTACCCTTGAACATCTATTTTTGAATGTATATCCGAGCAATACAGGAATACGAACAAGAGAAATGCAATCAAAGCTGCACAACACCAAGGAGTACATGTAGTTCTCTTCTGATCAACAACAGTCCTAATCCTAAACACTAATCCTTTTTATTGTTTCTAGAAAAATCTGCAGTTAAACTGTAGGGTTTAAAAAAAGACTTTGTTTATAATAAAACATAAGGGCTAAATGAATAATATATTCTTTTGATATTTTTTATCATCTTAAGAATGTACAAAAACGAAAAATCCTACCTCCTGTAAAGAGCTTTTGGCAAGCTACATATAAAACTGACAATGGAAAAATCCTCATCATGCCTCATTTTCTCACTTGAGGGGACATTTATCCTTGCCTGCAGGCCATTCAATCTTAAGATATTTTGTCACATATTGACAGAAACACAAAGGATATTTGACAATATAACACACAGAACACAACAACAAAAAAAGATCTTTTCCTCTGGATTGCCCTACTTTCAGCTGTAGTGGTGTTTGCAGCTTTGACATTTGTCTACAGCCATATCCTGAGTTGGAAGACTGCAATAATGTGCATGTATAACTAGTCACATTTAATATTTTCGTATGTAACCCTACCATCTTTCTGATTCACATACATACAGATGCTTGTTCTATTTTCCTAGTATAAATATAATGTAGCTTCATGTTTAGGAGCCAAGAAAGAAAAAAGTCTGACCATAACAAAGTTACTTAAATGTAYCTCAGACAAGATCTTAAGTATCATTCAATGTAAGTGTGCGTATAGCCCTCTTCAAAGAGAAAAAGAGGTCATCTTGACCTTTTAATGAATAGATGCCTGAACAGAACTGTTAAGAAAGAAGTAAAAATGATTTAATGTTTCAGAAACTGATTTTTCAACATGGATATACACTGCTTTACATGTATAAAATTGTATTTTTAACTGGTCACATCCTGTAACAAACAAAGACTATTATTCTAACAAATGCACAGCAGCTTCATTCACTTCCCATAAGTCAAGTAAGTATCTCATGCTGGTCAACAAAAGAAAGCATTTCTTGTAAAGCCTACCAATTGATTTTTTGAGTCCTGACAACARAATTCCTGCCTGTGGTTACTGAAGTTAAATCAAATAGCACGTGAACACAGGAAGTAGCGTGCCAGTACCTGACTTAGGAGATTCCATGTTAGCTGCACTGATATAAATCATGACCCAGCAGCAAAATCCTGAACCCCTGCCTGCTCCCAACAGCATCTAATTGCAGTTCCAAGTTCCGGTCCCCAAGAGCAGAAACCTCCAAGACCTCAGAAACATCTGAAATATTTCCCTGCCTGCTTTCTCACCCCAGTAGCATGTACACAGCTATTGTTCCTGGTACGCTCCCAACCAAGCAACTCATGGTGCTGTCTGGTCCGGGAAACAAGGCTGATCTCCTATTCCTGATTTCTTCTAAGTTGTTGGAAAGGAAGAGYATGTGGTGGAAAGAAGAGGCATAGAAAGTATTTGTGTCTTTTGATATCTGAGAAGGATCTGTGGACTTGTCCTATCCAAAAGGTAGAAAAGCTAACAGAAAAGCTGGGGCAGCTCTTTGCATCCCTCAATCCTGCTCCTGCTAGGCAATCCTGGATGTTTTAACATTAGGACTGCCTCGGAACCGACTGCAGATATCTTGCAACACCTAACAGAAGCCCACAAGCATTGGACTGTACAGTGGGGGAAGCATTAAAGGATGATAGAGAGCAGAGAGCTAATGGCTCCTTAGAGTCAGGCACGTCCTGGAAGAACCCACTGAGGGAGGTAACAGCAACTCTGGACAAGAAAGAAAGATTCGTGCATGTGTGCTTTTTTTGTTCTTGCTTGCAGATAAAAAGTTCCCTTCCTCCTCTCTACTTGCCATCTTCCCTTTTTCTTTCCCAAATGGTCAAGTGCCAGAAAGTACCAAGAAAACTCAGTGCTTGCTTTTAGTGGGATAGAGCTGTTTAATTTACTGTGCTTATTATTCAGAGAAGCCAGCTCCACCCTGCTACAGACCCGAAAAAAAGGTTCTTAAATTGCCCTAAAGGATAAGAACTGTTGTGCAGTGGTTATGGAATAGGTCAGTCCTTCTCTGTTTAAAAGAAAAAAAAATCCCCAGAAAACTGCAGAAAACTTTCTCATCTACTGTCTGGCAGATGACCTTTTAAATATTACACAACCTTCTGCACACCAGTGATGCATCCTTGAGAAGCACCTATTATAATAGGTTGCTRTTCAAACAGCAACCTAAATGAAAAACAAAACAAAAAAGTGTAGGAGAACACATTTTTGGATCTGTTTGGGAGTGCCATTCTCAAGGTTGTGCACCCCCCGCGGCAGAGGTAAAAGAGAAAAGGGAAAGCAGAACCACCCAGAGGTGCACACACAAATTCGACAAGACCCTGCCTGGCTGCAACACACAGATCCTATACAGCACTTGTGAGAGAGGCACTCCATGTCACAGCTGCTGCTATGCTGCCTTAATAACCATATTAGAGCAGTGAGTTTTGCATGTGTATATACTTAAAGTATCACCCCAGGGTGAAATAGCATGCTGTCCTCTCCACMCAGGGAACAGAGTCGGCATTTCAAAGCTTAGACTGTCTAAGCGCAGGTTTCTCCTGTTTAACCTAAATCTCGCTGCAGCCAAAGCCCCTTCTCTGCTCTATCCTGCAAACAGAGAGAACAGTTTATTCTTCTTTACTTGCAGCTTCTTTTTTACACAACAGAAAGTTGTCTAGAATCCTCTCAGTGCTTTTGAGATGAACACAAACAACATCGGGAATAGAGAAAAGATCCTGTAAGAGAATACCTTGGAGTTGCTACTCTCCAGATCCTGCCCAATCAGCCCATATCTTGAAATACTTCAGTTGTCTTAACAGCACAGTGTGGAACCACTACCTGTACCCTACACCTCGGCTTTGAACAACGCAGCTGTCACACAACACCCCAACRCAGGCGGCCTGCCTTCACCTAGTGAGCTCCCCTCCTCCCCGCAGACCCACAGCACCCMGGTCCTTCTCTGAACAGCTGCTGCTTACTAAGTTTACTTCCTCACCCCCAGCAGGTACAAGTTTTGTCATGAACTCACACAGACACAAAGCAGAGCAGTGCATGACACACACTGCCTTGTCAGAGAGGACTTCTGCTCGCTTGCTTAGCTTTTCCTCCCACTCCCCCAGCTTTTGACCATAAAAAGAAACTGTCAAACTTCCTTGCTGCTGCCACTTTGGCAGTAAGCTTTCTCCTGCTTCTTTCACAAATATTATTGTAGCATGTTGTGTTTTACATAATGTTTATATTTGAGTCACTAAGATTCAGTCCTGGCATGAGGCAATTCCAGTATCAACTTAATCTATCAAGTGAATGTTCAGGCATTTTCCAGCCTCTGAGACGGTAGTTAAGTCTTCATCCTTGCTTCTGCTTAGGAGCCCAGTGCCGTCCTCGCAGGCCAAGGAAACGTACACAAGACCACATTCTTGGCAATCGCAACTGACGGCAATTATAAAAACGAGAAAGAAAAAGCAAACAAACAACAAAAAAAAAGCACTTATTGAACAATCTTGTATTTCCTGAAGATACACACCTTGAGGAACCTCCAAGTGACCCTGTGATAAATAACATCAGGGCAAGTTCCCTATCAGTCTTGCTGGACCAAGGCTATCTACTGCTTTTGATTACATRCTCAGAAGCAAGGTTTTGAAGTGGGGGAGGAAAGAGAGGAGTGGAAGCAAAACTAGAACAAAAATCAGCACATGCCTTTTCCCACCAAAAGGTCTGGAGTGGTAAGAATATCAGATTTTTTTTTTAATATATTCTGCCACATTACAATTCTTCACACAAATTTGTGCATCACCCTCCTCAACTTCACAAGGTTTGCTAATTTTCAGGGTAAGATCAGCATCCACTCCTTCACTGAAAGAGCAAGAGCTCTTGTTTGAGTGTGCCTATCCTGAAGCAAGCATGACACAGAGCTCCACAAATCTTCCTACTTCAGAGCACCAGCAACTGCTGATGATTATTTCAGATATGCACCAGAGTTTGATCCAGACACTCAGCGAGTGTTTCCCAGTGTCAGAAGCATCTCTCACTATGCTTGAGACTTAGTGTGTGAATGCCKATAGAATTCAGCAGTTTCTGCAACCTCCCTAACATCTCTAGTCTCATTTCTCCTACTTACAATCAGCCACTGTGATATCTGTGGGTTTTGTGTCTTGTAAGAACTATATGGAGGTACCTCCTCTCCCCCTCACCCCCCGGCTGACACTCCACTAATCTGTTTCCAAAGGSCCAAGTTTCTGATTACTCTCTTGCACAGACTGAAAACCAAAGCAGACTATGGGATGAGGAGGCTGGACTCCAARCCATCCCCATCACCTGGGAAAATGCTTCCATGCCATACTGCACAGCACAGAGTCCCACAGGGTAACACACCACAGCAGCACAAGAGATATCAAGAGGGTGCAGCTCATCTTACTGATGTAATGCCTCAGCTAAGTGAGCAGTGGCTCTGACAGAGCCGTGATACTAGTAGTTTCATGCTGACACGCACATCACCACAAAGTCTACAAAGTAGACACGGCCCTAATCCTCAAAGAGGCACTCTACAGCCTACTTACACATCTCAATTTTATACTGCCGTGCCAAGTCTTTAGGCTAAATCTACTGTTCAAATGAGCAGATTTGGCTTGCAGGTAAAGTACAACAGTTAGTTACACAAGCTCTTCATGCTATAAATGGTATGAAAAATACAGATCATAGATGCTACATAAAATTTGTTCCAAAGGGTAGYACTATTAAAAGCAAAAATTTCAGGCTTGAAATATTGCCTCACTGGACTTTATRAAGGTTGGTTTTGAGTCATATACAACACATATTAAGATGATGAATATTTTCCTATAGGGGAGAGACTTAAGCTTCCCTAATCCAACCAACTTGTTACTCCTAATGCCAAAAGGAAACATAGCAACACCCATGCCCTTTACTGCTGACAAACCACCGCTGGAATGACTGGAACACAGTGTAGCTCTTCTCACACTGAATCCTGGAGCATCAGACCATGTTGTTCAATATCCTCCAGCATTTATTCTTGGCATACTCCCTTGAGTTGCCTTAACTGGACTGTTACTGGGAGTGCCAATCCACATAATCACTGAAGCCAGGAACACCTAGTCCCAGAAAGGCATTCACAGACAAAGCATAAAAAACAAAATCTTTTTTTTCCCTTATACTAGTCTTGTACCATTCCCTACTACTGTATTTTGTAACAACAGCATATGATTTGTTACATCAGATTGTTTTAAGATTAAGGGTTATGCTGTTTAGGACACCTTAGAGCCTTTGATTTTATGTATATCTTGTGCCTTATCTGAAAGCTACAAGTAATTTGAATTAAACAAACCAAAAAGCTAAGCCACTAAGCTTACTCAAGGACTTTACCCATGTACTGAAAACTATACCACTTGAATTTTAGTTAAGAAAACACTAATAGTGTTTTGCTATCCAACCCCTGGACTATAGCACTGTCTAGGGAGAGTTTGTTCAGGTATGTACACAAAGGCTTTGCCTAGTAGGGTAAAAAATGTTGAAATTTAAACCAAGAACTAGAAGTTTTACCCCTTGTGGTAGCGAGGGATCTGAGCATTTAAGCATGTAACAAACAAGAAGGTGGCAACTATTTTGCATCTTAGCAGCCCTACAGTGCTACCAAGGGTCCAGTGCAGTGCAAATGGAATACTGTTTAAGGAATATACAGTACACTCTATCATATATAAAATCACTGACAAACACAAAAGCAGCCCAAATAGTGCTTTTTTCTTTAAAAAAAAGAAAAAGAAAAAAGAAAAGCTTTTAAGTGGATATGCTACTGAAATGCTATTTGCCTCATTTGGAAGCCTGTGCTACTTTTGAGAATAGGTTTTGCCAAGTTGCTGGACTACACCTCCTGGAAGGCCCTATCATCTTCACAGGCACCACTGGGTAGCTGCAGACTTTAAATGAATTAAAAGCTTTTTCACTAAAATGTTTCTGGAGCACAACTCTGCCAGCAAGGGAGGAAGGGAAAAAAACCCACACATATAGAACAGGAACAGTGGTTCGTGGCAACCTGTCAATTGTTTTTTCATTCAATTGCTTTGACGGAATCAACAGACCACAAAGAAAAGAAAGGAAAAAGGCAAAGAGAAGACAAGGAGATTAATTTGAGATTATACTTCAATGGTAGAACATACAGTACAAAAAGGTGGAGTTTTAAAGCTGCTTAAGAAACAAATCAAGCCACAAGACAAAGCATATCGCAGGGGTACTTTCTGCCTTCYGATCAAGAGACTTTTGTCTATCAGTGCAGTATATGGGAGAACTGCCATCTACCAACAGAGTACACAGTAGACTGCCATACCTAGAGGAATAATTCAGATCACGGCAGCTGCTCAGACTCTAAGCACATATTAATTCCCTTTTTCAGTCTGTTTGAAAGTTTTACTCCTCCCCCCCCCCCCAAGATTCTTATTTCCTCGTATCAATAAGGGACTACTGAGACACTTGGCAATAGCTGCTTGAAAGAAGATCATTCACAACAATTAAAGCCTGGATATCAGCCCTCAGACCTTAGAAGAATAAGATTCTTTGTAGTTTCAAAGTATTGTTCGGCTTCACAGATAACCCACATTTGTAGAATGACGCAACATGAAATTTTCATTATGTACATGGCCAAGTTGTTCCATTTAGTATAATGTTCTTTGATAAGCTATGAGGGTGTTTGGTTTCAAGACATTTAGAACTAGACTAAGCCCCGCAATAATGTGCTGTAAGGAACAATAGTCCACTGAAAGGGAATGGAGCAGACGGACATCCCAGTGAAAAGTTTTTAAATGGGAGATAAAGAGGACACCTGAATACCTTAAAAAAGAAAGCGGGGGGAGGGGGGGAGGAGAAAGAAAGAAAAGAAAAGGTAGTGTATCTGGTGTGAAATCRCACCAAGAAGAAATCATAATGCAATAAATAATAATTAAAAAAAACTCTTCATCCCTAGTAGCAATAGCAGGACAAACTGTCTACTCTCCCAGTGCCGTTATTCACAAGAGTTTTGTCAGGGCTAAGAGAAAGAAATARTCTTTTATTTAAAATAAATTTTCAACTGCTTTATAGATTTTTTTTTCTTCTCTCTTTACAGCTACTATCTCTGTCATTGTATCTTAAAGCAACCACACATTTACACCACATAGATCCTTGTTGTCTGCTAACATTCAGAAGGAACATTCWCTACAGACTCCCTTCCAGAAAAATTCGGGATAGTTTCCTTACAGCACATAACAAGGAAGCACTTTCTACAAGCTGAKATCCTCACACAAACAAGAGCCACCATGTTCAATCCCAAAAGCTTCACTTTCCATAATACAATTTCAGGAGCATATACAAGTACGACCGTTCCTTGTGAAAAAATAAATAAAAGGAGGATCACATCTCCTCTTGATCACAGAAATTCTAGTCTTCATAGAGAACCTGTGAATTTCTTTGAACTCTTCTAGTTCATACTCAATCTGTGGGTCAAAACAACTTAAGAGCATAGTCAGCTCTTTAAGAACTTGTGAAAAGTAAACAGCAGTGGCAGGGTAAAAGGGACTACCTCTGAGTAAAGAATGATGGACTGTTGGAGTCTGAAGAAAGCAGTGAGCTTACACTCAGAAATGCTGGGCCTGAAGGTCAACTCCATGCAAAGAAGTATTTTCCAGTTCTTTATCTTGACAGCATTTCTCTTTAGCCCTCTAAAGTTATCCTTAGAAAACAGTTTCTAGAAACTTTAAATCCTGAGATAACCATGTAAAACATCACTTAAGTATTAYAGATCAGTAACAAAATACAACCATACAACAGCTTCTACCGATTATTTGAACACAGGCAACCCTAACCTCTAAACACATCCATGCTTCTCAAGCATCAGCTGTGCTCACCTTTCACTGTATTTGCAACAACGAAACTCAGGTAAAAACTCTTTTTGCTGTTACTTCCCAGTGTGCAATCTTTTTCTCACTGAGTTCACACACAAGCCCCYCAATTTCACTGGTGTGGCATTCTGCTGTTACAATGCAAATTTGGGGGTAAGGAGGGAGAAGACAGAAGAAAATACAGGAGAAAGCTTGCTCATCTCTCACTCTTTGAATCTCGCTTCTTTTCATCTGAAACAGCCAACTTAATGAAATCCAAAGGATGATATAAAGTTCTTTTATTTTCACTAGTAAGGTGTTAATAGTTTTATATTTGASTTATCCTCTAGAAATATTTAAGTCATTAAGAGATGTTAGAAAAAACATGGAAAAAGCARTTCCCTTCCTCTCAAGGGCAACAGCTTTGTGTTTTTGTATTCAGTTCAATTAGCGTACAAATATTCACCAGCAAAATATTAAAACACAAGAGCAGATTGAAACAAACACGCAGGTACTGACCCTCAAAATAATACAGTGCARAACTTATCACTTAAGAGCATCCAAAGGTATGACTTGGAACCAGCTAAGCAGTCTTAAGTTTTCACACGAAAAAAATAAAATAGTTGAAGTTAACATATTCATCATTTATACACAGATAAGGCAGGCACAGTTGCCTAATCACTTCCATATATATCTTGATATAACATAAGACTACTTCCTCTCATTCCTCCTTTATGTCATACCATCAAAAAAAGCCCTCCCTTCCTAGGAGAGGACCAAATTTAGTGCACATAAATATTTCATRTCTTCATCCTGTCAAAAAATCAAACTGAATGACTTCAGGGCATTCTTCCAGGAGCTTCACATCCCAACTGGAAATATAAAACTGCATTCATCATACCCACTTCAATCTGGAAGCCCTGAAGGTGAGACAACAATGAAAGACTGAAGACACTATGTGCATATCAAACAAGAACATTATCCACTGAGCACTCAGCTCCATTAAGAAATGGAGAAACAACACAGTAAGGCTGTCATCTTTTGAAGAAAATAYGTCCCCAGCTTTTCAATTCCCTTCTACATCCTGGTCCTCCAAGGAAATGAATTCTGGCTTTCATAAAGCCTCATGATCACTAGAACAAGCAGCTGCCACAGAGAGACTAGCTAACTATGAAGTCTAAAGCAGACGTACGTAAGAGGTCTAAAGGTGGTTTGATTTCCAACAAAGCACATGCAGCTTCCACTCATCTCAAGAAGAATTCAGCAYTCAAACAGACAAGGCCTTCTACAATGCTTACATAGCAAGCTACATGACTTGTTGATGAGTATCTGTACTAATCAAGCTGTACATTTTAGTAGCGCAGAGACAAGAACTATATCCTGATAAAACTGGCACAAGATCATAGAATCATAGAATGGTAAGGTTGGAAGGGGCCTCTGGAGATCATCTCGTTCAACCCTCAGTGTAGCCCGTACAGGGATTGAACCTGCAACCTAGGCATTAGCAGCACCACGCTGCAACCAACTGACCTAAACCTAACCCCATACTACTTTCTTAATAGAGATAGCCAAAAAACTTCATAAGCATCAGATAAATCATCAAGTCCATTCCAAATGTATGTTATTTTCTTCAGTATTTCATCAAGAAATTCCCCAACAGAGCTCTGCTTAGCAAGACAAGGACAGCAATAGACCAATGACCTTGGAACAGCAGGTACCCCAGACATTTAGACAAATATTGCATGCTCCCAACTTTTTCCTCTTTAGCAAACTACATGCTGATTTATAGCTTGCTTTCTCTTACTGCAAGACAACCTCCTTTGGAAACAGAAAAAGTCTGCTCTCTGTAACAGAGAGACTATGGCATCTATATTCTTTATAAAATATTAATATCTGTCATCTATGATCCCAGAAGTAAAAAGGTATGTCCACAGATTAGGCAAAAGCAGACTCAAGAGCCCCAACCCACACTCTGAACTGGCCAGATCTAAACCAGTTTCAGTCCAAAAGCTGTCCTGTCAAGTTAGCACAGTGCTATATCAAAGGCTGTCTTTAAGCAAGATTTAGCACAGAGCTGAACCTGCACTTATTATACAGCCAGACCAACAGCTGCCTCATGTCTGGCCATTTCAGGGCATGGTCAAGAGTGCTCAGGTCTATCTCCTTCCATTTGTGTGTGTGTCCATAGGCTTTAAGTGCAGCACTCAGGAGAGAACACCTTTGGACAAAGTTACCAACATCTATGTCTCACCAGCAACTATGCAGCACTCCTGCTCCCAGTTCTGAAATGAGACCACTCTGCTCCCTTCACCCCAGAAATATCTACAAGGGAGGGGKGAATAACTGAGGAGGAAGAAATTACTTGCTTCAAACTCATCAACTTTCTCTGCACCTGGAGTTCTTTCAGGATCCTTCCAATGAGGCAGGTCAAGAGGAATGGGAGGTTAGGAAGAAATGTAACAGAGACAGTGAAATTAGTAAGTCATCAATATATTCTATTAAAGCCTGAATCACTGCCAGCAATCTCAACTAAATTGACAGCCTTAAGTGCAGTGACTGGAGGCCATCTAAGCTGTTTCAAGTGACAGGAGATATTACCACAGGAGGAACTCTTTAACACAACAGTTTTGCCGTCATCATCACAGGACAGTGTATGGGTGACAGCATGAAAAATAGTTAGCTGCAGTTAAAAAGGCACAGAACCTTTTCTTTAACCTKCTCCTGAACACCACCTCCAAGGAAGCACTACAAGGGATAGAAAGTGTACTGCATAATCAAGGGACAAAGTCAAAAAATCCCTGCCTTGCATCATCAAAAGATTATGGGAAGTGCAATTAAGTAATAAACGAATCCTGGTCTTGACCTGCACATAGGAGAGTAATAGAAGATACTGTCTGCGCCCGTTTTTAACTGTTCAAATCAATACAAAACTTTGTAAGAGAATGTTCTATTACATCGTATAACTGTGAGGGCAGTTCATAAGCTAATGAATTACAAAGTCTGGAATTTTTTCCTGGCTTCTGAGATATCTTCTGCATTCCCTTAGGGCTGGGAGGGCCAGACGGGGCTACCACACAACATACATACACACCATTATAAAGTAGCTGGTTGAGTCTCATTAAAAAAAAAAACCTTCACCCCCAAATGATTATTTCCCTAATTCTCTGTGCTGGTATACCACTTTCTAAGACAAGTACATAGGAATAGTAAGATGCTGCTGTCATAGCCATTCAGCTGCACTATTTTTGATTTCCTGTAGTAAACAGAAACATGCAGACATAGAAACTGCAGGTTAGAATACAAGTGAGCAGTAATAAAAAGTTTTCTGAAGACTTAAAAAGCTTCTCAAGTTACCCCTCTATTTTACAGGTCTATTACTTTTTCAGTAAACAGCAAGAGGATATTTTGTGATTTAGCCCATTTTGTTATTTAACATGCCTTTTCACTTGGCCTTGACACAACTACCACAGCATCATCTCATCGCGGTGTTGGGTCTTTTAAGTACCGAAAATGCCCTTCTACGCTTTAACTGGCGACTTCGAGGACCTTCCTCGGGGGGCTGGCAGCCAGCGGCGCACAGGCTTCCCCGTGACACACACGGCAGCGGTACGGCGGAGGGTGCTACCCAGGTATCTTGGTGTAAAGCAACGCAGCAAGGCTACAGCACAAGCGCCGGCTTTGCGCCGACCCCGCGTAAGGGCGGGCTGCGGCGCGGAGCCCGCGCGGCGCGGCGCTTCGGGGAGCCGCGGCAGCCTCCGGCTCCCTCCCGTCGGGGCTCCAAGGGCGAATTTCTCGCCGCGCTCCACCGCGCTGCCCCTCGGCCGCCTCCGCGGCTAACGGAGGAGCC
>NW_028186601.1:2289040-2356592 GCF_003343005.1 Rhea americana | reverse complement strand
TGTCCAGCCGGGCGATCTGGGGGAGCCGGTAGGTGCTGACGAGCAGGTCCAGGGGGACGGCCACGGCGCTCCACTTCACCTCCTTGAGGCTGTAGCCCGGCGGCGGGCCGGGGTCCATCTTCCCGTCCTCCGCCCGGCCTGGGCAGCGGGCAGGCAGACACGCAGCGCCGGCGGGGGGCTGCCGCCAGCGGCGGGCGGCGAAGGACGGAGGCAGGGAGCTCGCTCGCCCGCCCGCCCGCTCAGCGCCGGCCGCCGCGGGACATGCCGAGCCGGGCTACGCAGAGGGGGCCGCCCGCCGGGCGGCTGCTCCCGCCGCCCCCCGGGACCGGCTGGGGCCGCTCGGCGCTCTGCCCGCCGCCGCGCCTGGCCCAGGAAGCGCCATCCCAGCACTGACTAATCAACAGGGTGCGAGAAACGCCTGCGCAGCTGCCGCTCCTCCCCGCTCCAAAAAGGAAAGTGCCGGGCCGCCCGCCCGCCCGCCCGCCGGCGGCGGAGCGCTGCCGCCGGAGCCGCCGCCAAGCCTGTCCCTCTCACTCCACCCTCCGACCGCTCGCCCGACCTGCAGGAGCGGCGGCTGGCGGGGCGGCCGTTGGGCGGCCGTTGGGCGGGCGGCGGGCAGGCCGGGCGCACCTGGGAGGATGAAGCCGCTGCCTTGAGGCGGGATTTGACCTTCGCAAGCGCTGGGAGCGCTCAGTGCCCACAACGGGGGTTGGGAAAGCGAGGCTGCGGGGAGACCGTAACGCTGCACGAAGTAAGACGATATGCGTGATTTAATAAATGCCTTTAACGTGTTTGGTGCGCATTTTATAGGTTCTGGCATCTTTTCAAGCGCACGGATTTACATGTGCTACTTCCCTGTAAAATAAACAAAAGGAGGCAGAAGGACAGGGAAATCCACCTGTTTATACATTTAAATTTACCATAAATAGATAAAGTGTTTCACTTCATTCATCAAAGCAGTTTTGAGCAGGTATTTTGCATTGTCTTCTATTTACCATAGGTAATTTGCCTGTGAAATTCATACTGCATAAAGAAAAATCCACTTAAATTACAACTTTGATTATGTACCTCTTTATTTCAGTTCTCACCTTTGAGCCACTAATGAATATTTWAAGTATGAAGAGTAATGCAGAGAAGTTAGAGCAAGATCTTTGACTTACTGTTATTGCACATGCAAGTATTACATACATTGATTGGGTATTTGGCGATCTTCAGGCTTCAGGAAAATTTTAAATCAGCCACTAGTTCTGTTTTCAAAATGGTTTACATAGTCTTATATGATCTTCTTTTTTTAATCTGGTGGGATTTTTTCTATGATAGGTCTTATATCTCCAGATTGTCAGACTAGAAAGAGGGGGAGCTGTATATACAGCATACCCACGCTGTACTGTGCTGAGTTTACTTTAATTCACTTTTGTATCAAAACTGCCAATTTTGTTACTCTGCAATACTTAAGGCTGTATGATTGACTAGGAAAATTATAAAAATATTTTCCAATGATCTATAAAATGACTGAAAACATCCACAACTAAGCTCTCTCTCCAGGATCTGTCTTCCGTGGTATCCGTCTTGAGACAGTTGGCAGTTGCTGGGCTATAGCTCGCAAGAAGTGCAGTGCGAATAGCTCTCGTGGCCTTCAYGTGCCTTCCTCACGTGCCTTCCAAAGGAGCCAGCCCTGCTGAGCGTCTTTGTTAACGGCTGGTGCCAACAGCACCACAGGCACACGGAGGGCCAACACAGATACGCTCTTGTTCTGCTCCGTGGCAAAAGGAAGCTGGTGCTTTACGCATGCTCTCCACCATGACACAAAGACTGTGGAAGCCGGGCTGCACACAGAGTCACAGGAGCCCCAAGTCAGCTTGCGTTGGATACATCTGGGTTGGTTTGAACCCCATCCTGATGTGTGTTCATACTTTAGCTACACAGGGATTTCCCAGCACTAATTATGAAAAAACATAGTTCTGTCCATTCAGTTATGGTGCTGTTAGATCCTACTTATCTTAAGTTATTATCAAAAATATCCACATAAAAAAAATTTTTTTTTTGCAACTGCATCCTTTTTACAGAGTTTGCAAAGTGCTTTGAACAACTTCAGTGAATGGAGCTACTGAAGTGCAAAGTGATATAATAGCTAAAAGCATCATTATGTGAAACAAGGAAAACAAAAGAATAATTTTAATTTTTTCAGGTTTGACAAGGTTAGTGGATGCAGTGTATAAAGTAGAGCAGATCAGCTCAGTCCGGGATTCACAAAGACTTGAAGCACTAGTCTATCAAGAATTGTTTTCAAACATGATCTTAGCCAGCATTAATTCCAGGATATAGTCTCATAATAAATGCTTCTTTCAAACATCATGCAATTCTTTCTAGGAAGAAATGTATCTTTCACACTTGAAATAGATATTGCTATTTTTTCTTTGAAGATTAGTTTCTCCTCCTTCTTTAGGCAGTTTTATATGTCATACAGCTTTTAAGCTTGTCTTCATATAACCGTGTTTATYTGTTTTCTAATTGTGGAAACCTAACATACTCACTCTATTGGAACGCAAAGCATTTTGTAAAACGTAAATTCTAGATACAGACTAAATTTCTTTTAGTTATTTCTAAGCAAACTAACATCATGAAGCTTATTAGTAATTAACYGTTTCACTACACTCTTAGAGTGACTTTGTTAAGTACCCTAACTATACTATAGGTGAACCTTCTTGAAATGTATTCTAGTATTACATATACAGCATTCAGATCACAAGCACATATGTGCCTATTTCTTGTTTTAATGTATAATTAACGCTTTAGATAAAAATCTTTTCTCTGATGTTCAGCTATGCCTCAGACCTTTACTGTCTCTATACTGTCTCCTACACATCTGCAAAATATTAATGAAATCAATATAAACCTTTACAGAAATAAATATTCGCAGATCCATTTCAGGATCAGGGCCTCAGTCATTTAGGATACCTTAATTTTTGTGTATGTGTCTTTCAGACAGCATTCAGAGATAGTCCTTTTGTATCTAAAGGAAATTGTAGCCATAAAAGTAAGTAGTGGCAGGGGGACTCAGAAAAATTCCTGAAACTGTTCTCAMGTATGCTTTGAACTGACTACATTTCATGTTGCTTTAGCAACACAGCTATACTGGAGGCTATAAAATCTCTAATATATTTTTTCCATTGCTAGTAAAAGAAATTTTGAAGTGCTTCAGATCATCATCCATTCATATCTATGTTAGCATTTGAAATGGAGCTGTTCAAACTCTTTTTTAGTATGAATATGGTAATTTGCTTTACACTTTAATATGCATACATCAAATAAAATTATGTGACATACASTAAATTTCACATCTAGCTGTGGAGCCATTTCAGACAGTTTTTCTTTAAAATAAATACTTCAAAGAAAAAAAGAAGTGCCCTTCTTCCTCCTGCATGTGATTTGCATTTATATCAGACCTGATTTTCATTTCCATTTTTCATTTCATTTTTTCATTTCGGAATCTGATCTTAAAACTTTTCTTGGAGGTAAGAGGGGAAAGTGGAAAAAGAACAGYATATTTGGTATAGTTGATGTCCATGTATCTCATGTTCTGAAAGAAAATGCCATTCCTGTAAAGGAAGTAAAGAGACTCAAGGGTCTGGTGTGTACATTCATCTTTTATCTTCTATTTCAGTGTAAGAGGCATCCTCCTTTTTCCAGTCAAACCCTCTTTTGACCATTATTTCTTCTAAAAATTCTGTCAATAGAAATTTGTGTGACACTATCATCCAGCCAGCTTCAGAAGAATTCAAAAGTAAATGAACATAATGCTCTCAACTTACAGTCTTTTTTTCTAATTGGATAAATGCCCCCAAACACACTGTGTAGCACTTTGGTATCTTGTTTAGTCTGTTTTTTTGTTTGTTTGTTTTTTGTTTTTTTGCTCCTGTCTATTCAGAGTGTGGCACACTCCTGTGGACACAGACCAGGAATACTCCCAGTGCCTACGCTCAGAAAAAGGCAGAAGTTGTTTCAGTGCAGGAGAACAAAAGATGCAAAGAGGAGAGAAATAATGCTCTCTGAAGTGTTAAGTGAAGGAGAGGTGGGGTGTCCTGCAAACCTTTGCTTTTGCTTGGGAACCTAAATATTTGTACCTCCTTAGGCTGGGCCAGTAACTGGACAGCACCTAAGCCACAAGTAACAGAGAATGAATAATGTACAAAAGTAATTACTAATTTTGAAAATCTGATCAGTTACGAGAAGAAATTAAAATTACTGATCAATCTGACCCTCTGTTTATAAATTTATTTTCATCGTGAGTTTCATTCTTAAGAGGAGAAAAAAACAGCATAATAAAAACAAAGAACTAAATGCAGACCTAAACTCAGTGAAGCTAARCTTCTGTGAGTTTAAGACAGTTTAAAGTTCCTTAAAGATCCACTGCTGAAGGCAAAACTGCAAAATTAAATCAAGACGAAGGAGAGGAAGAGAAATAACAGACTTACTTGGTGAATTGTAAGATCTTCAGTGACCTGAAACAAAGTAGAAAGTAGGTCAAATTACTAAAGTATGAATATGTATAAATATATAGAACATGTACAGACAACACCGGAAAGATAAAGTCTCAAAATGTTAAGACAACTGGAATTAAAAGATAACAAGAAGGTTGGAAAAATACACAGTGAGAAGACCAAGGAAAAAAGCTGGTGTGATTCCATGGAGGGAATCTAATCACTGATGATGCTGAGACAACAGTATCCTAAATGTCTTTTTTTAAACTTCAGTTTTCAGTTTAAGAAGGCAGATGTGATACTAGCACTACTGACAAAGGACTAAGAATTGAGGCTAGAATAATGAAGAAATAGATGGGAAAATACTTAAAGATTTTTGAACAGAGTGGACCTGATGAAATCCCTTAGGGTACTCAAAGAATGGCTTCAAGCAACATTACAGCCGCTACTGATTATCTCTAAGAATCAACAGAGGATGACTGAGGTTCCATAAAATTGGGAAGGGAAACCATTGCATCCTTCCTAGAGGGTGKAAAGAAGGAGGAAGCTTGGCAGACTGATTAGCTTAATTTCCACTCCTCAAAATGATGTGAATTGGTAATCCAAGCATTTGTAACTGCCTAGATAGTAAAGATGAGAAGTAACAGTGAGCATGGCTCTGTCAATAACAATCTCAAATCAGTCTATGTGAAGGTAACGGGCTTTGTGGATAGGGCAGAAAGAGTGAAGATCATAGGGCTTCATATAAAATGTTCTTACATGAAAAGAATATGGCCTAGAGAAGTATATAAATGAGTGCAAAATTATTTCAAAATAATTTATACTCTCAAGCTGGAAGGATGTATCAAATGGGGTTCCACTGAAATCTGTCTTGGGTCCAGAATTATTCAGTACTTTTACTCAACATCTTGGATGACTATATAGAGTATACTTACTAACATTTGAMGACCCTATCTTCAGGAAGAGGCTCCAACTATGCTGGAGTGCAGCGTAACAATTCAGAAGGATCTTGGCAATTTGGAGAAAATGAAATGAAACTGAACAAAGAGAAATACAAAGTTCTACACRTATGAAGACACAAGTAAGTAGCAGGATGAAAAAGCAGTTTTTCAGAAAAGAGACATCCTGGATCACAAACTGAACAGTGAGCAATGTCAGATCATCGTATGCTGATGCTGGAACACATAAATAGGAGTATCACATATAAGATAATGAAGACATCATTTTAGTCTATCCAGCAGTTACTATTTAAATTGGAATATGGCGTTCAGTTTTGAGCTCTGTACTATGGGACAGTTGAGGACCAACTCCAAAATATCAGGAGGAAAGTGACAAAAACAGCAAAGGATTTAGACTATTTAGACTATAAGGAATGGTAGCAGGGACTGGAATGCTTTGGTCTAAAGAGGAGATGGGGGTGGACAGCGGTATTCACACACAAAAAGAGGAAAGAGCGAAACTGCTTTCTMTATGTACCAGTTAGTTTAGGTATTAGGAAAACTTCCTTCTTGCAAAATCAGTTAAGTAAGGATTACTCAGTAAGTTACTCAGGGAGACAGTGGAATSTCCATCACTAGTCTTCACACAAACATCTTCCTACAGCCAAGCACATACGGCTAATCTGGGATTAGGATAAGAGGAAGAACTTGAAAGACTCTTGAAATCTCTTCCAGCACTATTTTCTTCATTTGTTATGGTTGCATCTAAGGCAGGGATTATCCTTTGTTTTCAGATTGTGATCCAAATGCCAGCTTCAGTAATTCTGTCTACGCTAGCTGTGAAGAGTAGTCTCAAAAGCAGCTGTAAGTATGCAGCCCTTTCTAAATCACACACCTGTAAGCATACTAAGTTGCCTACCTCTCAATAGCCTGCTGGCATGCTCATGCATTTCAGGTCCCATGCGCTTCAGAAAGTGCTTTTCAGTTGAGCTCAGCGTCTCAACAGCAAAATTGATTATAAGTACAATTTGAGAACAGCTCTCAAAAGAGACATTTCAGGAGAGAAGTAACTTTCTAGGACAATAAGCCAATGGAGTTACTCTGGATGTGTTCGGGYAGCTCCGAATGGGATTTTGCACAGTAGTATTACTCATTCACAAATGGTATAACAGCCTAATAATCAGGAAGAATCACATCTCCTAGACCAATAATAGTAAGTCAATATAATCACAACAGTTCTTCACATTTCTCAACTTGTGTTTGCTTTGTGGGTGTCCTGCAGGTTTGGATTGTGTTGGGTTTGCTTTTAATTAAAGAAAAATAAACTGATTCTGCCTTCATTAAATTTAACTAAAATCTGATATCCTCCACTGAAGTTAGCTATATATGAGTAGAAAAGCAATCCAATGAGCAGACTTAGATACTTGATGTATTTATACTCTGAGAAAACAAACACATTTAATACCTAAAAACATAAAATGCACACTGCATACCTTTTTATTATCATTTACAACAAAACAAACTAATGGAACACTTGAAAATACAGATGCTGATAAAACCTGTTTGAATTATTTTATAAAACAACTTTTTATCTGAAAGAGAATGACTACTGAATTACATTTTTCTATATATTTTCCGTTCTCTAAAGAAAGCCCACTAACTGTATACAGATATTGTACATAGTTTCTTCTTTCCTTTCAGCCTTCACCTTTGCAACCTGCCTAAGTGCATTCAAGTAACACATACATTTCTAAAACAGACATGAAAGAAACAAAGCCAAAAATCCCCAGAATGTTATGTTAGGGGACTACTTAACGAACTGGTAAATATCAGAAGGAGATGTTAYCTTGGGAAGAGCGTAAGTGATTTCATATATTAGAAGCCTGCATGTATGATAATGTCACTGTTCATCACAAGTCTGGTATAAACCACACAAAAATATTAAGATACATTTTTTTAATAAAAAAAGTTAATACATTTAGATTTAATTTGTGCAAACATTTGTACACAAATGTTGTCCTGTCACATTCAAAAGTCAGATAACTTTAACTTCACTTTAAAATTCTGAAAATAGTATATAAAACGTCAAAACATTTGGCAGTCAAGGTTGTATATTACAAAGGATGCCTAAATACTGTGTTTTGGGACTACAGGCTCATTTTTAACATCCTTTGTGTTAGTTAAYATTTTCTGAAGAGAAAATGGAATAACAGATGATATCACAATGCACAGCAAGTTCTCTTCTTACTTTCACTTAGATCCACAACATCTAAGTCATATAATACACAGGATTTCTGTAAGACAAATAAAAGCAAACATATAATTAAGACAACTGGAATACAATAGTTGAACAGCTTGAATTTTCTCATGTATATTTTAGTATGCCAAAAAGTTGGTGGGACCATTAGATGTATATTTCCTTTTGATATTTAAATGAAAGATTGCAGTTTTCTAACAAATTACATGGAGACTGTTGCCCATGCAAGTCACAGCTTGATATATTTATATTCTATAGCTGCTTCAAAAATCTTTTCTGACTCTGAAGGTAACAGAGGATAGAAAATGTCTTTTGAGAAAACAGTACAAACCATATGAAGTGATCCTGTAAGTCTTTGCTCACAGGAATTGTTCTAAATGTATAGGCATTTTTGTTGACTACACTAGTTTTCACTAATTTGCTGTTAGCTAAACTAATCTTTGAAGTATTGAGCAAATAATCTAGTTTAAAGGGAGGGGAGATACAGCTCATCAACATCCATTAAAAAAGGCATAGACTATTAATTGTTATGAAGGAAGTTAACTTACTTTGTGAAATTTACTTTAATTCTCTACATTTTCTTGCCAGTATTTAAAAACCAGGAATACACMCAAATGCAAACAATTCAACTTATCAAGACAGAGCTATCAAAATAGCATTCCACCCTTGTAAAACACTTATTTGCTAATTGCAAAAGAAGATTTTAAAAAGATCAGCAACAAAGGACTCTTCCTTTTGGCAATCAACTCAACTAGATAATGAATGCTGACCAGAGAAAAAATCTAAACCAGCTATGCAAACAGGATGAGTAAATGTTGCAACTTTGGACACTAAAAATATGAACAGAGAACTCCAAATTCAAGCACAAAGATACAGAGTGCCAGATGCCTGGGAAAAAGAAGTCTTAACCTCTCCACTTTCCATTCTCCTGTATTCTTCTTGGCAGGTTTACCGAGTTTGTAATGATATACAGAGAAGTACACACAACCACTGGATTCACYACATTCCTCTCTCAACCCAAAACCAACAGTTATTAGCCTCCTTTCTCACAATACAGAGAAGCTTCCAGAAAGGACAGCTATCTAAGCAGGAATTTCATGAAATTCAAAGTATGGAAAGAAAAATTGGAAATAATGGCATMATGTACTACAATTCTAATCATTATTTAGAATCTAGAAGTTACTTGTATGATAGGTCACATGCTAGTCTAATGTTGACTATATCCAGAAAGTTTCACCTCAAGTTATTCAGTTGATTCAAAGAACAAAATGAGGGAAAAATAAAAGGTTTCCCCAAATAAAAATAATTCTTACACCCCATGTGGTTAGGAATATTTAACACTACTTCAAATTTTGGAGACAACACTTGAAATTTGGGGTTTTTTTCTCTCACAGCTGTGTGTTCTACCTCTGTGTGTATACTAACAGGACTGTGCTGTGTGCTGTTCCAGGGAGTGAGTGAGCGAGCGTGACCCCTGGGACTGCAGGGACTCAGCAAGACTCCTGGTGATGGATGAGAAGATCAAACACAAGGGAAGGGATTCAAAGTGATGGATGAGGTAGGAACAGAGAGCACGAAAGGTATCACAGCAGCCACACCTCAATACGGACACCAAAGCTGTAACATTATTAAAACTTACTGTTCTGACTATAGGGTACTTGATGACTGTTTGTTATTTTCTGATTTTAAGAAATACTTACCATTAGTGACACATAAATGATGGATGAAGAAATACAGCCCATGTACTTTTACTTTTCCATTGGAGTGACAAGAGCCAATGAAGATAACATCATTTTTATTWCCCTTGAAAGTTCTCACATAAATTCTGACATGCAGCTTTAACTTCTGATTTATTTTTTTATGCAATCATGTAAGATGCTTGAATACAGGCATTCACCATTATGGTTTGTGCTAAATGGAGACAGTATTTGACAGAGTCTGCAACTGCAGATTGTAAATATAAAATAGGAAAATCTTTCTGAAAAGAGGGAACAAGACAGAATCAAAAGTAAACTACCATAACCTTGTCCTCTTAAGGAGCACTGCACCACTCTGGTTTAAAGATTCYGTGAAAAAGCTTTGGAAGAAAACGGTACAAAAGAAAATTTAAAATGCCCTTTATTWGGACCAAGAAAAAATAACACCAAGCATTCATTATTGTGGACATAAACTAAGTAGATTTTGATTCATTCCTCCTTTTTTCCACAAGGGAAAGGGAAACTTTAGAGAAAACAGGTAATTTTAAAATGTTTCAGGTTATATCTAATGTCATGCTTCCAGTTAAAGGGGTAAAACATATATTCCCTAAATGCTGAAGATGTTTACTTGCAGATATCTTACTGCTTAATAGTACTCTGGGTGGCTAACAAATTGTTCATGTATAGCAAAGATCCTTAATTCTATAACTGATTAATAATGGCAAAACCTATTTGACACTGAAATTGTTCATATTAACTGTAAATTCATTATCTGATAATAGTTAATCGATAAACTATCTAGGACAGAAAGACAAAAACCACCTCTCCACAAATGAAGAATAGGTAATAGTTTGTTTTCAAAACCATTTAAACATGAATGCTTTAAGGATCACTTCAGGTTGATGAGTCATTTTCACATAGGATCTTAAGGCAAATAAGAGTTTAGGATTCATTTAAGCAAATATGCTGTGCATACATTTAAAACGTACATATTCRTAATCTGAAGAGATACCAGGAGTCCTGCAGAAATGGCAGAACCGATAAAACAGCAGTCCCAAGCAATCCCCTGCAGTACTCAAATTCAGTGAAGTCTCGGAAGAGGGGCGGCAGCCTGCTCTTGTGAAATTACAGATGGGAGGTATGCATATTCCTCCCAGTGGAGAGAACAAGGCAGGCAACATTCTTGGTTCATGGTTCCCTCCCTCACAGCACTTAYCGTTTTAGCTCACATTTCAACTCAACCTGTTGAAACTCACTCCTCTACAAACCAGCCCACAAACAACAGAAAATAGTGAAAAGGTGAGAAGAACCAAAACAGTATCAAGATGCTCAAGTTCCCACTTCAACATCTTGGGCAAATTGGAGTTTTGAAAATACCACCAAAGAGACAGATGTCATTTTTCCATGTAGTGATTTCGATGAGACATTGAAGTATACTGCTATAAAATACTATTTCTTGCTATTGAGTAGCACAGCAGACATGTCTCACATAACAGACAGACATTTGTTTAAGCCAATTTTTTAAGCTCTCTGCAATGTCAGTGGAGAAGATCAGACAGGATGAACCGCTCCGCACAGTCTTCTGTCTCTTTTCACTAACTATAAAGAGAGTTTAAATTACTAACTGACACTAGATACCTAACTTCTAGACAGCTAAATTTTGATGAGATGACTGGTATCCTAAATGTTTTTGGCTTGTTCTTGCTCAGGGAACAAAAGCTAAGCTGATATGCAAAGAGAAATATCATCCAAAAATTAGGGAATTTCTTTGAATGCCTTCTAGCATCTTAGTTAACACCAGCTGCCTGTTGCTTGCTGAAAAACTGTTCTAATTACCAGTATTAAAGTAAACATGGTTCACCTGCTCTGGCATCAATTTCTGATACCTTGTATGGGTTTCATTATTTTGGAGACAAAGTTTGCTATAGATTGCTATGAGTTACCCTATGTATGTCAATGCTCCCATGAAAGGCAGACCCAGAATACCTGTTGGAAGACTGATTTAGAGAAATAGGCATAATGGACTTTAACTGAAGTTACTATTATTTGTAATTTGTTTACATTCTGGGGATTTTTATTCTCTCTAATGATAAAATGATCATAGTTAATAACTATTTTGTTTATATTTAATAGTGAGGCTTGGCAAAGAAAGGCAAAGTAGGGTAAAGACTCTTCTGCAATTAAGTTAATGCAACCTCTATGCCTGAACCGTCAGTAGAGAGATCTCCGTTATTAAAATCGGTCCTGCCATGTTCCTGGCCTGTATTTCTTTGTATTTTCTTCTGTAATTCTAGAGATGAAATTACTTGTTCAAAATACAAGATTCTCCTTTCACAACAGGAATGGGTAGGACAGGGCACAAGAAGTATCAGCAAGAGCTAGGGATATCCTATCAGAGAAAAGGATCTCTCTAGGGCAGAGACAGGGGCAGGAGAGGATAAGAAGTCAGAAACAAAGGGATCTAACCAATGCAGAACATTCTCTTCAAGAAATTGGAATGGCACTCCTTATTCCCAAATCCTGCTGTTCCACAATTTCTAGAATATTTATAATGTGTGGGCAAAGTGTGGGTCTCTATCTCCCTCTTCTGTTAATATCATGTAGACTGTAACAATGCAGTACTGCAACTAGATACTTCATTAACTTGACAACTGTGTTTAGAATCAGAATCCTCCCCCTACTTATCATCTATTTAAGAATTAGTATCATTCCACCTGAAAAAAATGTATGTTAAGAGCACCATCAGGCTGCAAAGTCAAAATCTTTCAGAGATAAAAGCCAGAAAAAAGGCCCACTGTATAACTTTMGTTTCCTTGAGACTGGGAGTTCATTTAATCATATGAAATCATATAGTTTGAGATATGGAGTCTTCTGTAATCAATGGAAAGGCAAGCACCTCTAGAACATGATTTTATCCTAAATTTGAGTTTCTGTCCATTGAATATAGAAGATGCTAGACAATTACACTAGACTGGTCACCTAAATTTTAACTGGCTAAGGTTGCATGCTAAGATGAGTCTCATCCCATATACTTAAATAAACCTTATGATTAAGTTTTGATTTTCAAGACCTAATTATATGCTACCATTTCCAAAAGAATACATCTGGCTCATTCAATATCCAAAGTAGACTTTATTTTGAATTAAATAAGACTGCGTAATAAAATTATGCCTTACATTCYTCCAACACCAAGTCAGTTGGTACCATTTACCCTTTTTGCTTTAATCTCTGTACCTTGATTCCCATATGCGCAATGCAGAATATACTACCTAGTGTTACTAAGAAGGTTATGTAGATAAACATCTGAAATAGATCTAAAATACAGTATTAGGAGTATTATGAAAAACCTCATGAAGAAATAAATATTCTGTGTTCAGTATAAGATAAATAAAGGACAAATAAAGCCTACGCTTTATTTGCTATGCAGCATGACTGAGGGCAAAAAAGAAATACTTGATCAATCTTTATAGTTAATCATTTCTGGGAAGTAGGCAGAACATAAGTTTTGGCTGCTTTTATAGCAGTCTTAAGAAAAGGGCAAAAACTTCAGTTCTTTTTTCTTTTTGTTAAATAGTGTCTCTCATTCTGCTCCCACTTTACAAAAAATGCCAAACACCACACCCAAGAAGAGAGAAATAAAAATCTTGTAATATTTTTTTAAAAGCTACTTGAGAAGCCTACTGCTCTTCAGCCATTAAACCAAACAACACAAAAGTGCAAATACTAACTGCATTATGGGTGGTATTTTGAGGGTGGTTGTTTTTTTATATATACTGACTCATAATTACAAATATTACACTGGTAACCAGAAGCAGTTTTAAGGAACAGCTGTCATCTATTAATGAGCAGGTTTAGACATATCTGAAATCAGACTCATAAGAACAGTGAAAAAGTAAAAATATTGTTGTTATTTGTCAACSTATCTAAGCAAACCTCTAGAATACTTGGTAACTTGACAAAAACATTGACACTACAGCCTTTCCCATAAAATCAAATAGTTAATAATGATTGTTTGAAAAAACATGAATTAGCCATTCTCAGAAAATAGCACAACTCCCTAGCTGTTACTGATATAAGCTGTCACTAATGTAAGCTGTAAAATAGTATCTGATYGTTTTAACGTGACTTTCCATTTAAGAGTGGTAGGACTGAGACCAGTGTAGAATAGCTTTCATATATCATAAATATCTGAAAGGCTATGTAGTGCTTTAGTTATATGAAATCCCTGGGATACAGAAGTTTTCTCCCATCTTAAGCCCAATAAAAGTAAAAATACAAAAGAAGAGGTCGCATGCTCTGTTGTTTCAAATCACCATTCTACAAACAGGAAAATGCAGCACGAAACAATGACTTCCTAATTTTAAGTCTGACACATTTCCATGTTTTTTTTCCAATCAAGAATGCTCCTTTGCACCACAAACTGCTCTCAATTTCAAGAGAATCAAGAAGCTCATTACCTCTGGATGAGCCCTACGTCTCTGGACACTGATCCTTCCCATCTACAGGAGCATTTTCTGTAGTTTAGTTAATAAAGACAGGCCTGTAGATGGTGAATAAAAGTGTATATATAAAACATCCTAGATTTCCTAGGATTAATAAAACCTACTGCAATGTATTTGAAAATTGTCTACTGTCTGCCTGCCTGTTTATGTATGTATGAATCTATCCATCTCTCTATCTTGTTTCTGAATGACTCCAACCTATTTCCTAAGACCATTACCCTAATAGACTTTGCTCGAGAGCTCCTTAAAATGAATTTCCTGCGTGGGACTGGTAAACCAGTGACATGCTTACACTGAAGCGTCTCATCAGTCCAGGGCAGGCAGTCTCATTGTGAAAGCAAGCAAGGCCCAATATCCTTCTACCTCAGACACAGGTGTCTTGGGCCAAAATACTGTGCAACGCTGTAACTCCTTTTTACAATCAGCAAGTACATATTTTAGTATTACCGAATGGGTATACCACTGGAGTCATCTCAGACTGGCATCTATCATGCCATTTTTCACAGCTACTGGTCACACTTTTTACTGCATTTTCCCTTCTCCAAATTTTCCTCAGTTAAAGGAAGTTAAAATTCAAGTAGCACATTCAGATTTCGCAGTTTTGTGAACAAGCAAATTATTTTGTTGAACCTTAAAACCATGATGAAACTGTGTGGTAGATTTATTTATTTTTTCACTGTGAGCTCTGTCATATCAGGCCAGTGGGAAAGCCAGATGGGCCGAAGTGAAAGAGCCCTTGTCCAAATCACCAAATGCATTTCCCTAAAAATGGCAAATTATTCATCAGACTACTGGGATGTACTGAGGCCCCGTCAGGGGTTACAAGCATTTCTAGCTAGGCTGAATGTTACTAGAGACAAATTTGGTAAACCCTCATAGACATATTTTGCAAACACAAGCACAGAGAGTGTACAATTGTAGTCTCAAGCAGCTCTAATTAAAGCCACACTGAAGTACAGTATTTTCAACATGATACAACTCATGTTGAAATTCACATAGAGAAAACATGAATTTTCATGAAGATGAGTAGCAATAACGAAATTCCACTTAAAGTAAAATGGATGYAGGCAATCTAGGAGTGAAAAATATCCAAATATCATTTCTACTTGCTGCAGAGAATTCTCTCAAATCTTTCCAAAATGCACTGTGCAGAAATTAATATTAGCTTGACAGATATTTGTCTTTGCAACAGTTATGATCACAGTTACKTCTTTGTAGTTTTCATGCTTCACACTAACAAATGTATTCTTTATTTACAGCAATGTCTTTTTTGTTTATGAGAAAATTTGAATCATCTTACTTGAGATTTTTGCCAGCTATTCAAGGACCTGCTATAATCCTTCTGTTCTAAATGGTATTTGACGGTAAGTTGCTGAGTTTCATTTTCATGCTAAGGGAGTCAAAAGCATAAAAAAGCATTTTTTTTAAAAAAATAACCAACTACAGCTTATATTACTGTATAATAGGACAGGACCTTGATTTAGGAGCAGTCCAGCCTTGAGCTATTATTCTGACCATCCCCAATGGCTACTTAATCAAAACACCGCAACTTGTGACTGTGTCTGTAATTTTGTTCATTTATCTTTATTATGACTTCAGAAGTATTCTGAATGGAAGGCTAGTTTTGTATAACTAATATTGATGATGAATGGCAATGATAATTCATTGCATGAAGAACATTCATTAATGTCTGAAATAATATTCTACTGTCTAAAAATAAATTGTGATGCAAAATATTTTCATAGCTGATTAACAATAATTCAGTCCTATGTAAGTATTTCAGCTCTGAGTAGTAAGGACCTCTATGCCAACACATCCTAGGTAGACAGCTACAGAATTGATTCCATCACTAATTAACTCAAATCTTTAGGTCATAATAATTTCAACAGCACTAATGTATATCATCTGAACAAACAGCTATGAATTTTGGATAAAACATTTGTGAGGTCCACTCATTCCATCAGCACACAGCCTCTTTACATAGTGTGTATCCTGAGGAAACCTATAGGAAAAAGATACCTTCCTGGCACAGAACTGGAACTACTCTATAGCTATTAACACCTCCCTCAAAGAAAAATGTGGATAAGAAAGCCACAAACACAATTTTCCTTAATTTACATCTCTTCCGTGAACCATATTTTACCTGCTCCCTTCCTCTACTGTTCACCTCCATAGGATTCTTCTCCCCAGATTCCCTGGTATGGCAACAGCTACAGGATCCCTCAAAAATAYAATTACTTGATGCCAAAGCAGCACTGGCTCTGCTTTGCTAAAGTTTTTGTGTATTTATGACTGTCTACCCAATCCAGACAGAAAAAGATCTTGCTTTCTCACTCTACTCAAAAAAGGAGCCTACCTTTTCCAGTATTTCTTTGGTCAAGGTTGAGAATGCATCCTCAATATTCACRTTATCTTTAGCACTGGTTTCAAAAAAAGGTATTCCATATTCCCAAGCAAGCTGAAAAATAAATGTAAGCAATGGGATGAAGAGTCTTTAGAAAAAAACAGTATTAAAAAAAAAAAAGAATTCCTAGTATTATTAGCAATAAATACAGAGGTGCTTCTGAGAGCTTCTAACATATTATATAAACTGATTAATAAATGCCAGCTCATTAAGGTACTTGATATTCATCCTCAGTTTATTAATTTCAAGTAACTCTTAAATTTTTCTTCTTAAATATTTATATTTTCAGAAACAGGTTTGTTGGCCTATTTTTTTTTTTGCAAAAAAGAACAAACTCTAGTGGGCCTGTTCTCAGTGTTTTGATTTATTTTGAAAATGAACTGTCTCCTAGGCAATTATTTAGAGGAAACTAATGGCATGTCCACAGAAAAGTATAGATAGAAATGTGACAAAAGTAGAAAAAGAGGTGTGWTGAAATACAAAAAAAGATACTGCTTTCTACCAAAAAAGAGATCAGCACAGAGATAATAAGCAAGCAAAGAACAGACATGTATGTGAAAAAATATGACAGGACAAGAGAGTAAATACTTAAAGAAAAGGGCAGCATAGACTTTGCATTGGTTAATGTTATTAGTTTACTCATGTTACCCCCAGTATATTTCCCTGACAGATAATTTGGAGATGTGTTGGCATGAAAGGAAAAAAAGAAAAAAAAAAAAGAGAGCTTTTTAAGGTTGTGAAGGTCCTGAACTTTTTTCCTTCTAATTTATACAGTTCAAATCATGTAGAAAGAAAAACAGTTGCATCATTGCCTCCCAGAAAAAAAAATACTGGGAGAGTCTATTTCCTTCCTTTGCAAAGGATCCCTTCTCTTAGCACATCTAGAGAAGATGATCCCATCTAAAGAAAATACCCTGCTATTTAAAATGTATGCAAAATCCTGTGATTACTGACTTCTTAATGACTTATTTGGAAGCCAGCCTCTGCATTAGGACAAAAAGTTTTAATATCTGCAGTTATGCTTGCTTTCAGTGAGCTGTAGAAGTAACTTAAAAAAACTTGCACTTGGCAGTTACAAAAAAATTTTCAAAAATGCCAAGATCAGGCATGGAAGTACAAGTATAATTTTTACTGTCAAGTTGAAATATATAGTGGTGTGCAAAATTTTAGTCAAAATATAATAAGGAAGATTTAAAGATGGAAAGAATAGTATGCAAAATGTTTTATTTTCAAAAATGCTGTAAGAAAATATAATTTCAAAAATAAAGATGAGGTTTGGAGTGTTCCTTCATATAAACTGTTTTATAAGAGACTCCAGCTGACTGCAATGAATKGTTTTCGGTACTGCAACAACTAGTTAAGGAAAATTAAAATCTCTTGTCTATTCCAAAGTCTCAGTGCAAGCCAATCATGCATAGTGGTTCATAACAAAAATACTTACAGATAATAAAAAATATTGGGAAAATAAAGTGGAGAAGACTTTTACATATATAAAGTATATAGAATCTATTATTAAACATTCCTTTTTTTTCTCTTTTGTGTCTTGTAACACCTGTCCTGTTAGACTACTTACGTGGAAACTCTGATGAACACAAACTATTTTAATTTGCCTAGAAAAGCCTTGCAATCCTCCAAAGATAAAATTTATAACTTTTCTGGGACCTTTTTCTATGGCTGCACCACCCTTCTGAATCTTGTTTCTTTATCTCCAGTCTGAACGTCCCAAGCCAGGATGTGTGGCCTCTGTCCCTTGCTTTATTGTCTGCCACTACTGAAGAGTTTGTTTCTGTTATTTTTGCAACCATAGTTGCAAGTCTGCTGCAGTCTATTACTGCAGACTGTCACCACAGAATCAGTAAGCTTGGAAGGGACSTCTGTAAATCATCTAGTCCAACCTTCCACAGATTTCCTAGTGCTGGTTCCACCAGGGCTTAAACCCAGGACTTCCTGCATGTAAAGCAGATGTGATAACCACTACACTACTGATAAATGCCATTTAGCCACCTCTTTACCCATTCCCTCAGCTCTCCTCATGGATCATCTGTGCTAGACACCAACCATCTTTGTAGCTGTCTACTGTACTCTCCCCTAGTTTCTCAACATCCTTCTTGAAATGGGAGAGCCAAAACTGGACACAGTATTCCAGATATGGCCTTGTCAGCACCAACTAAAGGGGTAATAATCTCCCCGTATCTTCTGTCCATTATCTTCCTAACATACTCCCACATGCTTTTTTGTCTCATTTGCAATGAAACTTATTGCTGCTTTTTGCATCTGTTAGTCTAAGCAGTTTTCTATCCAGCTAACAGTTCATTTGTCCAGCCCAAAGCCTTATTAAATTCAGGATATAACATCTCCCAGCACTCTGGTCCACATAGCCAGTCATTTCCTGGCATAACAGAAGGCAATCAAGGTAGTCAAGCACAAATTGCCCTCTGTTTACTATACCAGATCATCTTCTCATCTTTCATGTACTTGGAAAAGGATCTCATGATGACATGCTCCATGATCCTTCCACAGATTGAAGCAAGGCTGACCAGCTAGAGTTCCTAAATCCTCCTTCTTGCCTTTTTAAAAGATGGGTATCAGGGTGGCCTTTTTCCAGTCAGCAGGGATCTCTCCCGATCACCATGATTTTTTAGAGACGATCAACAGTGGCCTCACAATCACACTGGCCAGCTCTTTCAGCACCGGGTGAATTTCATCAGGCCTCACGGATACATCCAACTTTCCTAAGCAGTCTCTAATGCGGTGCTCTCCCACTGCTGGCTGACCTGCTCCTTCCCAAACCGTGCCAGTACATGCAGAGGTCAAGGAGCAAGCTCTGTCTGTGAAGACCAATGCAAAAAAAATGTTCAGTACTTCAGCGTTCTCTGTATCATTTGTTACTATGTTGTCTCCTCCACCTATCAATGCACCCAAATTTTCTTGAAACTTCCTTCAATAATCTTTATGCCATGATACTAGAGAAGGAAGATTTATAGATTTATATTATTATTCCTGTTCACCTTGCATTTGGGTAAGTATCATGGCAGGCAAGATCTCTACAAATTTAGGTAGATGAATAAACTCAACAGTCCAATATTAAAGCAATTGCAAATAAGAACAGAGCTTTGGCTAATACGCTTATGTAGCAATTGAGAAGGCAAATACAAAGAACTACTCTTTATACCTTTGAGAGCATCCTGAAATAGATCAGCAAAGAAAATATCTGAATACATTTGAAATTGATGGAAATCATGTACTGGGGAAATTTTTTGTGCTCTTGGAAAAGGTTTGTATTACCCTTGAGAATAGTTTGGACATTTTGAGTGAACTAAGCTCATATCTTACTTACAATAATAACATAAATAATGCCAATAACTCTTCCAAAACCAAATTTAATTCCAATTGTTCGTTTCTCCTAACTCAAAATATACTAATTCTAAGCAAACGGCTACTATGATTTCTTGGGACTGAATCAGAGAGATGTATTTACTATATTTGTAGCACTGTGGAATACATTTTTTCATTCATATTGTTCCAGCAAAATCAGCTTTCACATCAGGTAAGTGAAGATGGCAAAAGCAAGTAAATGTAGGATATTTTCTTTGGCTATTTCTGTTAGGAAGATTTGATAAGGGGTAACATGGCCACATTCTATCAAGTCATATAACCTTCAGTTTTTTTTTTTTTTTTTTTTTAGGAAGAAAGACAATGTTATTGGTTTGGATACAGCAGAGCTGCTTAAGAAGAATGGGTTCATACTTTTCTCAAAGTGAACTAGTAAAAGTTATAAATAAAAGAAAATCCTACATAGTGTTAAAATTAAATGTATCAACTTCTGAGAGAAGTTGAGAGAATTCTCATAGAATTATAAAAGGAATTTTTTTAAAAAATAATGGCATTAAATTAACCAATACACTGGGATATCATGGCCACTCGGTTATGATGGATTATTATGGCAATTCCARTGTAGCTGGAAAGATTCCCGGGGAATCTAGAGGTCTTTTTTGTAAGCCTCTGAACAGAAAAATACTTACAGCTCAGACTCATCGGGTAATATGAGATATGTTAAAATGAATTATTAACTGTAGAGTTAGCATCAAACAATTTTGCCTTCTTAATTTAGGTATGTTCTTTCTTGGAGTGAGAAGACAGTATTAGCTCTCTCCCTGCTAATGGGATCTTTCTCTCTAGCTGGCTCAGTCAGATTCTCTAGTGTTTTGAAATCACATTAAAAGAAGAAATAGTATAACTGAAGAGTTGCCTCAGAACACAGGTGGAATCTAGAAAGCAGACTCATTGGTGAGGAGGTAATGATTTGTTTCTTAAAAAATACAATGTTAAGTGAAATTCTAATTGCCTGGTTAAGTACTCAGAAGTCAGAAAATATCATGGTTAATACCGTATGCAGAACCCTAATACTGCCCTCTTGTGCACATGCATCCAGCAAGTCTTCAGTTTTCTGGTAACATACTCTTCGAGTGAGAGGATATATATATATTTCAACAAGCTCATTACATGTAAACAGACACAATACACCTACACTGTAAGTCTGTGAACAAACAATGAACTTTCAAAAGATTCTGTTTGTACCGCTGTTCAAAAGGAGATGTTATTTTAAATTTTTCTTTTAATCTGGAATTTTACAACTGATGAGGAATTAACAGTTTTTCTTCATCAAACACAGGATATGCTGCCTGGCTCACCATGCTTTGATGAATAATGGAAGTGCTCAGTCCAAGTTTCTTACAATGGATGCATGTAATTTTCAGCTGCAAAATTTACCAGTATACACTACAAGCTACACTGGGGCATTTAGTCAGTATCATGATTTTTTCTGTTACAGTATGTCTCCTAGTTCTCAGTGACAGCAATTTATCATTGGTTCAAAACATTACTCCTTACTTATACCAGTTCTTCCTCTAACACAGCCAGCATGTCTAAACAGCACTGTAATGAGAATTGTACATCACAGTTAAAAGTAGGGAAGCTGGATGTTCCCTAAATGTACCTATTATTATTAAAGGCTATTCGTAGTCAAYATAGATCACAGTGTGCAGGCTGCCAGGACAGTTCTTTAGAGTCAGGCTGTAGCTAAAAGAAATCATTGATAGGTATGTTAGGTACCAGAAAAACGATATAGAATGCATTATGTGTTATATTCTAGTTTTCCACATTAAAACAATACTCTGCAAAAGCAGACTCCTCTAGAGAGATTTAGGCGTTATGGTAGATTTTTTATAAGTACATTTGAACTTTCAAAATAAAAATCAGTATTCTGAAGTAAGCAACTAGTACTTATTTACTATATTTCTGCTTATGTTAAAAAAAAGTTATTCTGGAGCAATTCCTAGCAGAATGCTTGGAATTCAGAAACATATCCTTTTTAATTTAACAGCTCATACTTACATACTGAGATACTTAGGAGCACCTGAAGAAAGTAACAATGATCAGTGCATACCTTTTCTCCTTTATGTTTTGGTACTACACGTTCTGTCTCCTTATCACACTTGTTGCCCAGCAGTATTATGTCCACCTCATCACCTGCTTTCTAAAAGAGAACCAGCATTAATAACTGTCAAGTAAGGAAAAAAGCAAACAACAAAACCTCTTCACCTTTAGCCCACACTAATCCTCAACATTTTATTTCCTTAAAAGGTAAATTTTGTCCTGAACTATTTTCCATCAGTTGCCAGGACTCCAGGGATATCTTGGATTCAAAGATTCCAAAGAGCAGAAAAAGCCACTTACAAGTACTGGACATAACTTGTAACACTTTTCTTAAGGTATAAAGTATGTGGTGCCTGAACGTGTTTAATGTGTAATGTGGCTTTAAAATGGCTGGAAATGTCCCAATTCAAAGACACTGACCTTCTACAGTAGCTGGTTCATGGATTAGCTATTAGTACCAGTCAGGTCTACATCTGGTACTCACAATAAAAAAGACAAACTTTGCTCTATGTGAAAGATTACCTGTTTCAGTTTTGCATAAAGACAGTAAGATCATGTTCAAAATGTTCAAACTCAGCATAAAAGTTTGATTATTCTAAGACTTGAAAGAAGGTAACAGATTCTTAATAAATTCTTGATTCTTAGATTCTTTAAATTTTAAACCTCACTTATTTCAAAAGGAAGAAAAATCAAGCTTTTTTGATCTAGTTTCCAGCTTTTGTTCCACTAATTCAATTACATACATGATGATGGTAAAATGCCTTGGATGCTTTATACTAGTGTTATTTTGAGATAAGCCATTATAACTACACATCACCAGAATAATGACAAGGGAATAGTTCCTCAAGAGAATGTGCATTTGCAAACTGATATTTGTTGAAAAAAAAACATAATATTAAAAATCACTTTTCATGCTTAAATAGAAGAAGCTGAGGGTCTCAGTCTCATGACAATTAATGCAAATGTGGTCTCATTTCTTATAGCTTATATTCTGAAAGTAAATGTTCACGTGGCTTCTCTTCTATTTGTTAAAGTCTGGTSTCAGGCTACCAATCTTTCCTCTACAAGGACACTAAAGAAAGCTCAGATCAAAGCATTTATTTTATAATACCTATACTGTTTTAGGATCTYTGCCTCTTTTCCAAAGATGATGAAAACTGACTAATAGTCTGAAAAGTTTTCTGGAAAGAGACTGAAAGAGACAGACATGCACAAATATACCCACCCACCCAATGTGACTGCAGATGCCTTACCTCCTTAGAAAAAACACACTGAAAATTCATCATTACAGTTGCAGTAAATTTGCAACACCAAGAGAAACTGGGGCATGGTTAGCCATGGATAAGGAATTAACTCCCAGCTCTACAAGTGASCCAGGCACCTCAGGCTAAGGGAAGCATGCTTTGCTGTAATATACGTAACTACTGCAATACCTGAAGCCCTAACAGCCATATTCTTAGAATCTTTTCCGTAAAACCTACATCAGGTACAGAAAATCCTCTTTTGCAGAACACACACAAGCACAGAGATGCATCCTTCAGCTCCCTCCAGAGAAATGCAAAGAAAAATCTCTATTCATTACAGGGTAGCAGAATTATCATTTTTAGTCTGTTTGCACTTCTACAACTAAGTTGCCTCATCTGACAAATACAACAGTAGGCACAATTTATTATTAAGGAACATCACTTCATTTTTTTAATCCACTCTCATTTTAGAGTCAGCTAATCTCATTTCATAACCAGAGCTGATGCTCAAGATAATGTAGTATTAAAATGAAGTAAGCTCATCATAAGAGTATAAAGTACAGGCCTAAAATAATGAATCAATCTAACCTGGATTAATAGACCAAAATGTTGGCTGTTTCAGAATGCATTGGAGCTTTACTCATTAAGGTCAACGATTCTCCTATGTAAAATTGCACACATCAGTCCCTAAAATAGGGTAAATAGACAATTTAATCTCATCACATAATCAACTTTTTATTTGAAAGAAGATTTTATGTAGYTGAAGGTTTTAGAAGCAGCTTTTGACTTTACTCTGAAGTAAAAGGCCAAAGAGAAATACTACATACTTTCTGTACAAGAATATGAAATTAAATTTGTCTATTTATTTCTGTGAAGAAGCACCAATTTTTGCAGTTGAAATGTTCTTTCTAAACAGCTTCAAGTAATAAGCAAAATTTAATGCAGGTTAGAGATACTAGGCCTTTTAATAACTATTTCAGTAAATATTTATTATATATTTATACACTAATATCACTTAGTAATGAATTTTCATGTTGAATGCAGCTTCCACCAAAGCACTAAAGGCACTTCATTTTTTAAAGATGGGATCTTGCAGTGTCTTGCTTTTAAGAAATGAAAGAATATATATCAAGAGGAACATGTATCAAGAAGTCCTCCAGATGAGAGTTTTGAAAAGTTAAGTCAGTATAACAAGGTGGAAGTTTGACTGTGTGCTTAGCTGGCATAAAAACACTGAATTGAATCTGCTAAAAATATGGCTCTACAATGCTTCCAAAAGCATAGCTCAGAAATCAACCTTCCAAATGCAAAATTCATAGCTAGAAGGAGGATGGTTATTTTATAGTTTTTGAGGGGCTATTGTGTAGGTCAGCACTGACTAAGCTATTTGAGTCCATGTCGTGGAGGAATAATTTTAACAATTTATCAATTTAAGCTGCAACAAAAAGTACAATTTTTTTTTTGAGAAGTTAAAATTTTTTTTGCTTTGGTACCTTTAAAAAAAATACTCAGATTTTTGTTTCACCTTCCTAAGCTCCTAAAGTTCATCTTTTACTGAAATTTAAAATAAAAATAATCAGAATACTTATTTGAAAATATCCAAAAAGGAAATATCTCCCCCAAAATTGGAATCACGAGATTTCTTGAACCTGATTCAATTTTTTGAACACTTTGGTTGAGGCTGGAGTTACTGGGTTTTGGTAAAAGCAGTTTGTCAAAGGCTTTGGCAGCAGCTGGAGCCAGGGGGCTGAGGAACCAGCCTGCCAGCCTGCCGGCTGCTGTGATCGCTGGCCACATGAGGGAGCAGCGCCATAGCCTCAAATGCAGTGGTGGCAGAAACCAACCAGAAACACTGGACTCAGTGTAAAGGAATATCATAGTGCACTTTATAGGCTGAGCTGATAGGAACCATCCATCCATACCCTTAACTAATTGCAGTATTGCTTAACTTTCACCTAACCTGTGCACCCCATCAAGTAAATACATATCCTGAGTCACTTCTTGACTATGTAGCTATTAATAGCAAGCAAGAACACAAAAAAATTGTCCTCATTTTATAGAAAGATTATCACACAGTAATGTTGTGAAATTATGTGAGTACTATACGAGTGCTTAAAAATAGCACAAACATCTCAAAGGAGAATCAAGTCACCTTTGTACTTACAGGTTATTGGGATAAACTCTCTCTTGACTTTTTAAATGGTGAGCATAGACCCCACCATGAATTGCTGGCTTCAACCTCCCCTGCAGCAGGTTACCAGTGAAGTCTGAGTTTTCCCACCATATTGTCCCTCCACCACATTTAAGGGTGTATCTATGCAAGGCAGTATGATTTTAACAGTCACTGATTACAGGCTGAAAAGACAACGTAAGTTCACTTGCGGGTCCACACAGTGACATCAAGAACCCAGATCTGATAAWCTAATTAAACATTCTGGTAGTACATTTCAGGAAGAGAACTAGCATTAATATCATTTTTCAGATATGACGGTGAGACAGAAGTAGGCATGGTCATGCAGCAAGATGGAGGCATAGCTGGAAAAAGCCCTTAAAAAACATTAAGTTTCTTCCTTCTGCTCACTAGATAATGGAAATAAAAACTCATTCTTTGTATAAATAAAGAATAATTTGTAAGTAATATGCTGTCCTCACAATCTCATATAGGAACATATAGCTCAAGCAACAATAAATTTCAGGTAATAATTCATTAACTACTTTCATTAAAAGATCAAACGCCATTAGATATATTTACCTCATGTATGTCTTTCATCCAGCTTGTTATACCTTGAAAACTGTCCAGATTTGTGATATCATATACAAGAACAAATCCTTGTGCTCCACGAAAATAACTAGTACTAAGCGTATGGAACTGTTCCTGGCCAGCAGTATCCCTGAAAGAAACCATAAGAAGTCACAAAAAGTCACACACACACCCCCMAAAAAAAAWCACAGCGTAATTCCTCCATCCAAGGAAATCACTTTATTTTGAACAGTACAGTCCAAATTCTGAATTGTGTGCCTTAGCATAAAAGGAGCAAGAACAGGTAAGGAGAAAATCTGGATGTGAAATATGTGCCACTCAGCAGTGAAAAATATATTGAAAAATTATTTTGAGTAATACAGCCCTACTTGGAAAGTTAAAGTAATCGTTGAAGTCTAATATGATATCTTCAAACTTGCTATTGCTTCTTTATGTACAGTAAATCAGCAAGAGCAACACAACTCGTTACAAAAATATTCTGGAGTACAAGAACTGCAGCAGGCAGATGAGATCCTGTGTTCTGACAAGTCTTTGTAAACTGATGCAGACGGTCAGTGGGCAACTAGGCTTAGCTAGAAGATGGGTGCAGGGAACAAGTCATAATATACAGGGCTGTATATTATGCACATATGTATATATTATATACATAGCATTCCTAACAATGCTAAACATCACAATAATGTGTCAGGAAAGCTGCATGCAGGCCTCCAAGACTTTTGCATTAGAACCTCAGACGCAGTAACTGAAGATTTAATGTTGCTCTAGTAACTCATGTACAGAGCTACTTCTTGAACTAACTACTGGCAAATATATATAATCCTCAGGACTGAATGCCTGGAGATGTGGTCAGCAGTAGCTCTGTATCTCCTTTAAAAAAAATCAAAAACAAAAGAGTATAGGTACCCGAAGATTCACCTTTCTAGCTTTCTCTTGGCCTTTTGAGCATGTATTTGTTGAGTAATGAAATCTAAAATTTTCTTACTTTGTCATTTACCTTTGTATATTGGTACAATTATGCATACTTAACATGGATCTGCATTATTTGTTACAACAGCAAAATTTTATTGTTAAAACCTAGTAACAATCCTCTTCTTAGCTTATAGTAGTTGCTGCAAACAATACGCTGCCCCATCCCAAAATCGAAACCTCAAATGGTCTGTTACATAATCGCACTGTAGGAAGACATACAATAAAGGCAGATGAGACTTTTCAYGTTGTAATGTAATTTAGTTGGATTTCACTTGTGATATAAATTAAAACTTACCATATTTGAAGTTTTACTCTTGTACCATTAAATGTTACTGATTTTACTTTAAAATCAATGCCTAAAAAAAAGAAAAAAAAATCATCACATTTCTCATAACAACAGGTATTCCTTTTAAAGATTKTTTCTCGACTCTGATTACTGTGCAGATTTGAAGAGAAAGTAGAAAGGAAACAAATCAAATAAATAACGTCTAATTAATCATATATATTGAAAATGGACCTGCAAAAGGCAACTATTCAATGGTAAAAACAACTCTACATCAAGACGTTAGACAAATGCAAYGGAGAGGCAGGTCAAAGCAAAGGTGCAGATACTCTGAAACTATAGGTACGTATTTCCATTAATAGGCAAATGACATGACAGCTGTTTGGTGGCCCATTCAGAATAATATTTGGCAAATCTATCGATGATTTCAGTGTTTCCAGTTTCATCACAACAGTGTGGCAGCTATGAATGGGGAGTTAGTGACAAATGCTTACAAAGCTATTACATGCACAATGCCATTTTTCTGTCTTTACTGCCAAATTACTAAAAGAAATTCTAAGATTACAAAGACAGAAATAGAAATTAGCTGCACTAGTTAAATGTAATGACGAGTATACAATAGATTTTGTTCAAATTTAAGATTATCTCTGTAGTCTTAATCTGTGTATCCRAACCCAGTGTGTTAATGCTACAACTAAACATTATCAGTCAGCATGAAATCAGTGTTGCATGTTCCTATAAGGAATTTCATTATAATTTATAATGGTTGTCTTTATACTGTTATCAAATTAGTACTTCAAATGTGGTGAATGATACCTGGATTTATGGGTTGCTGAAGCTCCAAATTTAACATTTGAATATGCTTGCTCTCAATTGCTATCTCAATTTATTGACTAAGTATTTCCTGACAATTATTTTTTTCAGTTACTTTATTGCTGAAATTCAAAACACTTTTAAATTATTTCTCCATTTAATTCATTCACTGAAAGACAATGAGAGTATTTTTTTCAGCTTTATTAATTAAAGGTAAGATAATACCACGAAAGCCAGTCATATTGTATTTTCCATGGAACAAAGTCAAAATATAGCTACTTAACAGGACTTCAAAGCAGCTTTCTCCTGTGACAATGTAATTTGAAAGAACAAAGATTGCAAAAGCACAGCCTTTGCCTAGCAGGACAGGAACATTCTGCATTAAGGTGATATATCTAAGAGATTTTGTAAAGTTGTTCAGTAAAATTTAGAGTAAGACTTTGCTGAGTACCACATCAATACCAGCAGACAAAGTATGTCTTAAACCATTATCAAAACAATCTTCTATAAGGAAACATGCCCTCAAACAGCAGAGGATATCTTCTTCTATAGGCTGTCTTACTTAATGGTCATACAATATGATTTGAAATTTCTCAGAAGCTATCGTTCTCAAATCAGTCTCAAAGATTGCTATTGCAATCTCAAATTGTTATCTTCAGAAAATAATTATTTTAACCTCGGTGGTCTCTAATTTATAAATTTCCTCCTACCTCTCGATTGTGGGCAATAAGCCACAGCAAAACTCTATTAACTTTGATGTTTTTGAAACAGGGAAAAAAAAAAAAAAGACTTTACGATTTTCCTAAAATAGCTACTTTCTAACACAAAAACCTCATCTTACATGCCAGCTACCCTGGCTTCATTCCAGCCAAGGCAAGGTCTGCACAGCTGATAGACAACAAGCCAGTACACCACCAACTGGTACCCTGTGCCTCCTCCATGCTGCTCCCCTGCTCTCTGGAGTATGAACATGCATGTTAAAAAAACGTAGGTCTCTAGCTCTTACAGTTATTAATGTAATCTAGAAAGAGACTGCTCCATCACAGATGACCTCAAAACACTGAGACTACGCGCACACAATCACACATTAAGGCTGGCATGCCCCACCATGACGGAGAYCTTCTAGGGGCTGCACTCCCCATCCCCGTGTCCAGCAAGTGCCCATGGCCCACGGGCTGCCGCTGGCCGGACGCCACACCGGCAGCCTCGCCGCACACCGCTAGCCTCAGTGCAGACCTAGGACAGACTGCTGGCCTTCACCCCATTACAAGAGCAACAAAAAACGTATTTTTCCAAAAGCCCTTTCCATTAGTTTTACATTTTCTGTGTACTCAGAAAATATCAAAATGCTTGGTGATATATAAACAAGGGCTTTCCGGTTTTACATTGAAAAGTTTAATGATATGAGGAAGGACTTCTGTTTTTGCAGTATTTTTAACTGGCTAATGTGTTTGACTGTAAGTACACAATATTGCTATTCTTTTGCTTCCATGCTTTATGTAAAATCTGAGCATCTCAGGACAACTTTTTTACAAAATCAACAATTTTACACTAGTATATTAGTACCATCACAGCGATTTCTATCAGATTCTGGCTGCCAAATTACTTTATCAAAGCAAGCATTCATGGAAACAAAATAAAACTGCAGTAGAGGAAATGCTCCCTTCCTTTTCATTTTCAGGTGTATTTTATATATAACTCAAACAGTTCATTCTCATATGTAATATTCCAATGGTACTAACATTTTTGTGTGTACATGCATAAAAGACTTGGGTGAATTTTAACAATTATTATGATAATCATGTCCTTCACTTGATGAATTCTCATTGAAGCTTCAATGGAAAAGGAAGACGAAATAATATAATTGGTATCTGTAATTAATATTATACAAAGCTTCCCTGATGAAATTAATAACATTAGATGGAAATCTAATTTAAGCCAAATATGCTTATGTGCTCATGTAAGGTGAAATTTAAACGTTAAGGAAAACATTTGCTCCTGCATTTCACTATTTTTTTTTTTTTTTAATTATCTGAACCACGTTCTACAGCTAATATTAAAACACCTGAGAGGAACAAAATATGTACCAGGAGACTGCAATAGTGAACTGGGAATATGGCAAAATTATAATCCAGTTAGAGAMTTCCAGACATATAAGAAACAGTTCTTATTTGACATACACTTTAATAATAAATTTGACATAAGCTTTTTTTATTAATAAAAAGGGAAGCAGAGAGTGCTGAATCAGACTAAAATTTAATCTAAATTAAAATAAGGCATATTGACTTCTTAAGTCAGCTTCAAAATTTATTGACCTAAAAGGTCAATGAATGTTAGTGAAAAGCAGAAGTCAATATGTTCTGCATGCATGAATTGTTCATATCTTTATATGAAATTTCAAGTAAACTTAGTAAATTGAAAAGGCAAAAAAGAAAAATGAGAAATRCAGTGCCAAAGACAGCTCACAGATTTCAGACGATTCTAAGCCCATGTATTATACCATATGATCAACATAACAAAACTAACATTGATTACCACTTTAGAGATAAATGTTATTTGAAAGCAACAGCTTGTTCTTGCTTCTTTTAAGCCATCAAATAAAACCAAGAGTGGGTACAGAGGGGGTAAGTCCAAATTCTGGTTGTTATTGCAAGGTATTACAACTATAAGATTTACTATTTTTTTCTTTGCATTTAAAATAATAAATATGTTCATATTAGGATTTAGGCAGCTTAAATACAACTAGGTCTAATAAGCATTAAACTAGTCAATCACAAAGATCAAAAAGCAATTCAGCTSTGAGTTGCTTGTTTCATCCCTCAATATCTGCAAAAAAGTCTGTAACCATCTGCAAAAGTCCTCTTCAAACACGTTTTCTGCAGCTGGCCTACAGAATTACAATCCACTATTTTCATCCTGGCAGCTTTGGCAAGTTTCTGGTATAACAGACTCACCCAGAGGAAATTCCAGTCTCAGTAGCTTTGCAGAATGCAACAGTGATAAAAAGGACAGAAGCTGGCATGTGCCACATGCAGATCCTAGCCCATCTACTGTCGTACCAGCATCTAAACCCCATCAGGGAACAGATAAGCAGTTGACAGCAATCCTTGTGCCTGAGTTCAGTGAGGTCCCAGCGAGCGGAGCCGTCGGTGAGCGAGCCGCCAGACCCCAGCCCAGCGCCCAACACAATCACACATAACCCGCCAGCAGGTAGSTTATGGAGGCACAGCAACTGCAAGGGGCACATCCAAAAGGAAAAGTTGCGATCTCTTCGCAAGCACAAAAGGTAATAACTGGGTCACTGCTGCGACACAAGCATTCCATTGGTGAAATAAAATTAACCACTGTGTTACAATTATTAGTAACTACYGACAGCCCAGAACAGGCTGATACCATCTTCTCCATCACTTTTAGCTGCTTTGCCTGGTTTGTGTTTCAGCCATGTTATTCTTACCCATTACTTAACCCTTATTAGTAGCTGGTGCATTACTTGAATCAGACAATACAGACAGGCTTTTGGATGTCACCATTGTAAGGATACCTCACACAGTCCTTCCTTTACCAACTCACCAGCATATTCAGAGATACGTTAAACGAGAAAGTCCCTCACACTTCCTCCAAGAGAGCAGCAACAGTCTGCTGCTGCCCTTTAAGGGCTCTGGAAGAACAAAGTCACTTAAGAGCAGATCACACTGCTGCTGCTGCTGCAACGGTCTGTAGCTGAATCAGTAGCATCTCCTTAGTCACATCCGGAGCAAGAAATTAACTGGGAGGTAATAATAAGCATTCAAACTGTGAAAATTGCCTAGTTGTAATCTGATCTTCAGTACTATCTAAGGAAGGGAAGGGTCAGAAATTATCAAGATTGTCAGCAAGAACCAGTAGTTTCTACAACAAATATCATATTATTGGCTCCTTTAATAAACAGCATGGTCACCCTCTATGAACACGGACCCTAGTACCAGCTTTAATCAAGTATGAGGAAGTGGACTGAACGTGTGGCAAGCATTTACAAGATTTCTCGTCTCCAAGAGCATCAGCGACAATATGGCTAAGAAACATATCCAAAGAGTGAGGAAGTCAATATGGTTAAACAGCTTAGGAATCTGGAGGCTCAGATGCATGTGTCTGCTCTGGTACAAACTTCCCTTTGTTCATTTTGCTTTCCTGAGAATTTTGCAGATAGAGCCAGAGAAACTAAAATCAGCTTAAGGCACAAAGCCGAGAAAATTAATGACATACTATAGCAATGAGAGTTTACAATTATAATAGACAATATATGCCTTCTATGGTATAACACAGTTTAGAAGAGCATAAATGTGAAAAATTGGTCAAGTTAATTTGAGTTCAAATGATGGGATAAGAAARTGAGAATGTGGTAGATGTAGAGGTCAACCTAATTTGATCACAATATTTGATCCTATTATTATTTSGTACATGTCAAGCAGTATCTGAAGCTGAGTAGTAGCTGAATAGTCAGAAATACTGTTACATATCGGATTGGTAAACAAAGCAACCCAAGGGATAAGATATTTTGTCAGCTAAGTAAAAGTGACAAAAACATAGCCTTGTACAAAAAAAAAATAAAAATAAAAGAAGAGGATTACTACTAGTGTTGATAACACAGGTCATATTTACCTTCAATATCTGCCATTTTTGTTGATTAACTCTACTTTATTTCCTTGTAACATGACCAGCAGGGAAACCACACAGACTTCAGAACTGTCTCTTTTTTGCAATTTCAGTCTTAGGTCTTGCATTTTACTCATAACAGATCATATCCYTTCTTTTTAGATACAGACATTAGAAAGTAAAAGTTTCTTTATGAAGAAAAATTCAGAATAAAATCATTATTATCATTAAACTTTTTTCCTAATCCTGGAAGAGGGAGTTGGACCACTTTCAAAGATGAAAGTTTTATGAAGACCCACATCTCTATAGAAATTTTCCCCACAGAGTACAAATCTTTGAAGGTACCACAGCCTCTGCAATACAGCAAAATAAAAACCTTGCAACCTGTCAGATCAGCATCCTGTTCACTTGTATACAAGAGGGTTTTCTTGTTCATAAACTTTCTCTAGGGCTTTCTCTGCCATGCCATTGTTTAAACAAAACCAGTTATTCTTTATAGTCTACTACAGTCTACTATTCATAATACAATGCATTTGCCTTATGATGCATATAAGTTTAATTAGAAAACTGTAACTGCTTATAATTCACCCAAACTGCATAATTGAAGAGGAGGAAGGGCACCCATCCCTGAGTGTTTAAGTGCTGCCTAAAGTGCTTTCAAWGAAAATTTACAGTGACTGCATCTTTTTCATTTCATAAAATACGTAATTTTAGAAAATTTCATAACTGGAGCCTACTAGGTACAACTAGAAAATGTCTTTTGCAGTAAAACTAGGATTCTTTTCTAGCAGTGCAAACTTGACAATAGTGACGATACAGAAACGGGACTCTCAACAGCACCTACATAGCCTTTTAACTTCTGTGACTACTATCCCTTCACCATCAAAGAAAGGTGGTGATGTAAGATCTTGTCGGGAAATTCAAATGCCTGAGAAACTAAACAGCCTGGATAATTGTCCCTCTATTTTAATCAACGTTCCAGCTGGAGAGATAGGGTGAAAAAAAAACAATTAACATCAGACRAGCACGCAATAGGCTGCATGACAGGGAACATTTGACTGAGAATGTATGAAATGGGCAACCAAATGAAAACAGCTATTTGTTTTGATAGTGTCAACAAAGCAGAAGAAGACACTACCAACAGAAAATCTGAAATGTTGCAATGGACCTGAAGCTCTTTCCTGTAGAGCACTGCTGAGGCTTTCCAAAAACATGCCACCAGGACTTAAACCACTGATTGCTCTGCTGTAACMGGCCTAGGGGACCAGAAACTTCCCCTTTCAACACTACTATTTTAGAAGTCATCACCAACAATCTCATTCATTTTAAAAGGCTAAGCTCTGACATACCTTGTAAAATGGAATTAAATGTAATACAAGATTTTAGAAATTACTTTGAAATCATATTCAATTAACAAATACTCATATCAGGATGATTTGTTTACACTGCAGATAAACATATGTTAAGTTTTTAAACTCCTCAAGAACAAGTTTCAAAAACAGTAATAAAATTAATAAAGTTAATCTCAGTCTATAATTGCCACAAAACTGATTCCTCTTAACTATTCTTTAAACTATTTCAAGCCACAACTTGGAAATCAGAGCACTAGAAATTCTGTCTCAAAATAGTAATCTTGAGGCTAGGAATCTAAGTTCCAATAACAAATGCCATCATTAAAGCTAACATTTATTTTCATGGACAGTCCTTGGGACTTTTAACAGGCAACTTGCTACACTGCCTRAGGGTGAATTTTCACTACATTTCTGCCAGTTGTGTTCTTCCATGTTTGTTCATGTTGGTTTCAGAAGATGCTTTGCAGGAATATGCAAGGAAATAAAAAATGGCTTAAGTTCAGCCAATTCTCATGTGGGCAGCTCAAGTAACCTCATGTACATTGAGCACTCCCTCTTACAAGAAAGGACCAGCCGCTGCCACAAGTACTACCTATTACATATTCAGCTAACCAAGCTTTGAAAAATGTGCGAAGCCAGGCACATTCAAAATATAGGAATGCATGACTTCTTCTGCATACTTTGCCCTTCCACTGAACCACCCAGAAGATGAAAAAGTGATTACACACATGCAAATCATATTTAAAAATAAAAATTTCCCCCCTCAAAAATTGATAAAACTTCTGTGACAAACAAAAACTCCCCCATATTCCACATTTTCAAGCTGATGCCTCTTTTCAGCACGTGGACAATCCACTCGCCGCCCTCCTCGGAGATGCAGGCCTGGCCCGGCACCGCAGTGGAAAACCCGCGGGAGCCGGGTGGTGCAGGCGCGCTGGGGAAGGCGGCGAGCGACACACCACGAAATCCGCTTGCTTTAGCGGGGCGAATTATCCCCGTCGCAGCACTGGCTCTGCTTTAATGATCACACACACAACCATCCATAGCAGAAGGTACCTTGACCCACGAGGGTCCCTTACACCATTAAACTCYGTTAATACAAAGTTGAGAGACTTTCTATTAGGAAAGATGGAAGAACCGGGTATTTTATCGACGCCTGAAAGCTCTTTGGTGCAGGTGCGTTTTCTGTGCGTGCAGGCTGGCGCACAACAGCAGGGCCCAGTTCGGGTCGCAAGCACCAGTGCAGTAAGGAACAGTGATTTTAAAATGATTTTAAAGGTCGGTTCAGCATGTCACGGACAAACAAACAGCGAGGCCGGAGCCCCGAGCACACGCTTCCCGAGGCCCTGGCAAACCTCCCCGCTGCTGCAGGAGGTCTCGCAGCGGCCGCGGGCCGGGCCGGGCCGGGCCGGGCGGCGGCGGTCACTCACCGATGGTGGCCAGGTAGCAGGGGGAGGCGGCCGCCGCGGCGGGCTCGGTGTAGCTGCGCACGATGGAGGTTTTCCCCACGGAGGACTCCCCGGCCATCACTATTTTCACCAGCAGCGGCTTCCTCGCAGCGCCCTGCCCCGGCCCGGCCATGGCGCTGGGCAGCGCAGGGCCGGGCGGCGGCGGGGCCGGGGCCGGGGGCGGGCGCCGCGGGCCGCCCCGCTGCGAGGGCGGCGGCCCCTGGCTGCGGCCGCGCCCTGAGCGCCGCCGCGGCTCGCGGTTAGCGGCCAGGCGGGCTCAGAGGGAGCGGGGCGGGGCGGGCGGAGGCGGGCAGCGAGCCGCCCGGGGCCTTTCGGCCTCCCGCCGCTCGCTTTCTTGCTTCCTCGCGGCGGGGCAGGAGGGACACGAATCGGGCTGAGGCGCGAGCAGCGAGGCGGGACGAGAGGCAAGCTTGGGCCCAGGCGGCTGACGTGAAGCAGTTCCGTGCTGTAAACGGCTGGCCGGGGCCTGCAGCCGTGCCGGCGCGGCCAGCGCGGCTCTAACGGCTCTAACGGCTCTAACGGCTCTAACGCATCTTACCGACCGTGCTGGTCCGGCCCCTGTGGGCCCTGCGCCGCCGGCCGCGGTCGGTGCCCGGCAGCGCTCCGCTCTGTAGCAAAACCGCGCTGAAACTATTGCAGCTACCGCGGGGGTTTCTGCACACTGTGTTTTAGGCACGGCTTTGAGTTAGGATTATGAAATCTTGCAAAAACGGCTTTTTTTTTTCTTTTTCCATGAGGTTTCGTCACAGGGTCTGAAACCAGGAACTTTCACAATGCCCTATAACGCTTCCCCGGTGAAGTACAGAAATAAACAGTCCCTATTTTTTCCTTACTTCCTTGTTTTAAAGMCAGAGACAGAAGAAATATTCAATAATTTCTTCTTTCACTTTTGATTTGTTATTGTCTGACACTCAAAGGCACCTCTGGTCAAAAAAAGAAACGATACCTACAATGTAGGCTTCTACCTGTYGCTCTGGGTATTTTTACCAGAGGCCCATGCTATTGAAGTAACAAGGCCTTAGCCGTTTGTTTGCTGGTCTTGCACACTGAATTCATTTGGTGTCATAGATTTAAGAAGGGATATACCTTGAACTAAGAATTCTAATAGATGTTCATGAATGTTTGTGATTAGTTAGACCTGTAATGATGCCCCATAATTTCTGRCATCTTCATTTTCAGCCCTTCAGGCAACTTATTTCAATCAGTTCATATATCACAGAACATAACGGAGCAGTAGATTTAATATATTCATTTACTCTTTGTGGGGGACAAATTGTGAATCAGTGAGTTCCACTTAGCACAATTTGGGAAGTCTATTTTTCAAAGTTTAGATATTATCACAAGCTTATTTCCACGTCACCCCACTCTGAAGCCCAGCAGAAGCCTRCACCTTGGCTGTCCAGTATCAAACTCATTAGCCACAAACCTGTAGGACTTTGTGGTAGCAGATCTCCAAAGAGTAGCGATAAGTTCTTTTTCATTTGGTTCAGATGCCATAATTGCAGGAAGAATGAGAAATTCTGCTAGAAGTTRGGAAGTAATTGGTAGGAAATGACTGAGAAGATCAAGTATGGAGTATGTATCATTAGAGACAGAAAAGTACAATATATTTAATGCGCTCTTGAATGACAGTTGATGGAACGGGTCGATCCTACAGGACACTTTTGTCTGATCCAATCATATTATGAAGGCATTTCGAAAGCCTTTTGTATGCAATAACAGTGCAAGTGTGTGGCTTGTTTAGTTAAATAAAATAAAGGCTAGCAGGGCTAGGAAGGCTATGATTACTGACTATCAAGAATTAAATAGTAGAGAGGAGGAAGAGCTGTTTAAATAAAAGCGTAATATTGGCTTTARAACAGGTATACACTGACAATGAGTGGGCTAAAAATTATTTCTAATATTTCAGAAAATAATTGCAATCAGGGTAATCAAGGGAAAAATCTTGATTAAGGCAGAACAATGAATTTGTTTGAGAGGTTATGACTGCAATAGCAATGGATTGGACTTAGTAAACCAAAATACTTCCTGTGAGAAGCGTCCTCTGCTTTCTAAGCAGCTCCGTGAACCRGTCTCGTGTTTCATGGAGCTCCTTGCTCTGGGAACCTCAATGCTTCCTCATGCAGAAAGCCAAAGGTGCTTATTGTTGATTTGAGTATTGATTATTGATTGGATTATTCCAGATCTGAACTATGATGGGACTCAAGCATGTTCTGGTAGTTCTGGTTCGGAATGATGGGGAGAATCAGAGATATGGGAAAGCTATAGCATTTATAGATAATCTGACATTTGCAACAAAGTTCGTATGTCGCTAGTCTGTTATGAATAAATTCCACTCAAGTCCTTCCATCTCCTGTTCTGGCAGGGACTGTGATGGAAATGACATTAATCATCACACAGAATATACTACTGCAGTAGAGCAAATTTGACCAGAAGTAGAAGAATTTCATCTACGTGTGTTAGATTTATAGCTTGCCAGTGTCAGCAGTGACCAGAAGTGAGGAATCTGCAAAATCATAAATGCCTCAGTTAAATGTTCAGGGAAGCTAAAAGCACTCCTACACAGCTTCCACCAGAAGACAGGTAAGATCTTTTACTTTAGATTAGTATTTCAGCATTTCAATTCAGTAGTGTATTAAGAAACTTCAGACAAATCCTCTAAAGAGCATAGAACAAACCCCTACAAGGTGATGCCAGTTTGGATGCAGAAGTTAGAACAAGGATGATGCTCTGCTGTTTAAATAGATGCTCTAACACAGATCTGGCATGTATGTGCATGTGAGCAGCAGATCAGTTTATATAGAGATACACCTAAGGCTTTGTGTTTATGTGGAGCCTTCTCCAGTTATCTACTCTGAAGTTATTCTTTGCAAAATAGTCTGCTTCAAGTGAAAGTACCACTGTAGCTCTCTAAAGCAGTTTAGATTACATGATAGCATGAACTGATGCTGTTAGTACGATGAGTTATAGTTAGCTTAATCTTTAGTCCATATTGTCTGTCAGGCTAACCAAATCAAAAGCATCTCTGTATATTTTTGTACATGCAGTTGCTAATTTATCAGCAACAAGCAAGTAAGGATTCTAGTTAATTTCTTAATGACACCCCCAATGCCTAGGTCACTTTACTATCCATAAATTACARTATCACTTTCCTCATATTCCTATCCACAAGGGGACAGTCTTTCCATCTCTTACCACCAACTATAACACAGTTTAAAAGTTAACCCCTTAAAAGCTATCATTCAACGAATGTGATATTAGGAAAAAAAAGTGATTTAATTTGTTTTAAATACATATTTCTTGTTTTACAAAAAGTTCCAGATCTTTGTAAGCTATATGAAGTTGTTTAATTAATAGAGAATTAATTAATAGGTAAAGTTAGTTTAATGAAGGTAATGACATGAAAATAATGAGTATACTGCTACAAGACAATTAGTGCAGAGTTCAAAACAAAGTTACCATGACACACATTAAGATATCCTTAGGAAAGTAAGAACTGCTCTTTTCCATGTCTTTGCCTCTTGATCACCTTCTTTGATTGCTTCAGTTTCTTTGATTTTTAAAGTATCTTTCAAATAACATGATAAATAGTGTAATATTAATAAAAATAATATCATTTTAAATAGCATTGTAGTGGACACCTTTTTTCATAGAAAAATGACTAAAATTATTAGAATTTAGTTTTATAAAATGCTATTACAACATTACTTTCATTTTTATTGAATGCTTGTAAATAACATTACTTTTATCATATGATACTTGGAGAAAAATAGCATATATACAGATACTTTTATTTCAGATGTTCAGTTTTAGAAGGTTTACTCAGTTTATTGTCAGAGAAATTGAGTACTTTTGAGCACAGAAGATAACATATTTATTGCTTCTCAAAATGCTCACACAATTTTGGGAATTCAACTTTAKATGTTCTGGTTTGCTTTAGTATTGTATATTACACAGAATGTACACCAACACTGTTCTCTGATGAGAGTCAATGAAAAGTGACAACAAAAGGTGAACTAGCTCCTCATTGCAGTTATGGAAAAAAAGGACTGTAAGTTGCTCTGAATGGAGGAACGCCTCAGGAGCATATTTCTTGCAAAACATCCAGCATAGTCTTGTCACTCAGACTGCTTACTTATTCTTGCAAGCTGCTATTATAAAATACTGTTAAGGAGAAGAAAGTAACTATAAACCTAGAATCAAGAAACAACAACCTTCAAGCAGAGCAGTGTTTCTGAAATGTAATGGTACCATTATAGATGCCACAGCCTCCTTAATGAAATGAAGATTACAAAAAATTGTAAAGACATGGAATGTATGTCCATTACAAATGATTTTAGTGGAATATTAGAACACTAATGCAATTAAAAATATTAACAGCATATTCATGTAAGTTTTCCTGAGATGAAGGTATGAGCTAAAAATGATAATGAGAGGAAAGAGGTAGGTTTAATTTGAATTTAAAATCCTCAGTGTTAAGTCACTGCTCATACCAAGATTACTCACTGGATAGATTCTGTTAACTGACTGAAGTGAAATTCTTTGGTTTCATTAGTGTTAAGATAAAACCATATCTGAGTGGACAAAAGTGAGTGAAATTACTCATGATAGGCAAAACAGGGTTCACTAATCCTTAAATGAAATTTCTGGCCCAGCTGTAAAGTATTTTAGTTATTTAAGAGACAAGATTCACTATTAAACTGGAATAAAATTTTCAAGATTTCATCAGAGAACAGAGCATCTCTTAGAATCAGACTGACTCAAATATGTGATCAGTGATGGAAATTGTTGAAAAGAAATTATAATGAGATACCCATTTTTTATGCTTTGGTCATGACCTGTTTTGGGGGGGTTAGCGACTTTTAGGTTTGGCTTCCTTATATAAGAAAATAGTCATCATTACTTACTGTGTTAGCTTATTTATCTTCAGTTAGAGTATCCCTTGGTGCCTGGTGATAAGAGGCAAATATTGAAAGAACGAAATAAAATAAACTAAGCTTTACATCAGAGATTCTGACCTTTCAGCTCAGAGGCATCATGTGGTCCGTAAGAACCATGGGCATACCCACAGCTTAAAATTGAGATCACGAGGAAAGCAAAGTATATATTGCCTGCCATCTTGTCTCAACATTGCTACTGTTGGGCTCACAGAAGTTAGTAGCTATAAATATTCCATAATTTGTTAATAAAATTGCCACTCAGCAGCTTTAAAAACACTTATTTTCATCAAAAGTGTATAGTTCCTGTATTAAAAAGGAAGTTTTGCTCTGCAACTCATTTGCAATCTATGAAATTCTTTGAATATAAAATAGCAGAAGAAATAGCTATTTTAAAAGACCATAGTAACTGCCATTTGTATACTCAGTAAAATTCTGATTGTGAAATCCTGAAGTCCAAAAAATTCACAACATTTATGGCAGTGGCTCAAAAATCATTTTGTCCGGAGCTTAGGCCTGTGTCATCTCTCATGCTGAATAACAGCACACACTGACATTTCTTGAATGCCAAATTTTCAACCAGTTCTAATATCTTAGTAAGTTCTCAGCTGTCAGTCAATTGCTGTCAGCCTTGCTCACTTAACAGTCTGGGAAGTATATATTTAAGGCTTAAATACGTATGCTTCAAAACTGTGCTTTCTTTGGGTCATTGATTAATTATGTCTGGTCAAGACTTTCAAAATCATTATTTAATATTACACTTCTTAATTAATATATAGGAACCTAAATAAGTTATCCAGCTGCACAAATGCTAAGTAGAAATTGCTGGGTTCTTAGAAATTTAGTGATTAATTTTGATGCCTAAATACACCTTTAGAAAATTAAATGTTAAAAAGTAATTCTTTAAAAAAAAATCCTCTAGATATTTCAGAGATATGACTTTAATGTGTTTTTATCAGCTAGAAATATCTTAAATATTCTATATGCTAGGTTACCAATAATTATATTTGTGCAACTGTCCTTTGAGCAACACGATGAATATCTTTGGGCAATCAGTTACTGATTATAAGTAGTGAACTATTCCAACATTCACTGTGCAGCATAACTAAACTCCTCTAATTACACAGTTGGGAGTTTCTCATACCTCATGGAAGTATCCAGCAGCATGTTTATCTCTCATTTGTACTGTATTTGCCTTTTCTACCAGTAAGAGTGCCATCTATACCCATATAAAAACACAAAAATAAAAGGAATGTAATCTAAAAGGTCTTTCTATTCAAGTGGCCATTTACTTTATGAGGAAGGAAATTAAGTTGATTTGATTGGTTTAATATGATTTGTCCTTGACAAATTGYGTTTTCACCTCTATACATTACCAATAAAATATTTATCCTACTCTTTCTGGGTATTGAAGTTGGGCTGGTGGTCTGTAATTTTATAAGCTCTCCCTTTGGCTTTTTTAGAGTTAGGTTATGTACTTTGCCTATCTGCTGGATTCAGGTTAACCACTTCTGTTTTTTCTAAGCTTCCAAGAAGTTAGTTATGTTGTCCCTTCTACGACCTGCAGTATCTTCTCTATATTTAATAAAAATAAAGCATTTTGTTAAGAATAACCAAACAGACATTGTGTGTCTCATCAGAACATAACTTGAAACATATTGCAATGAGAACAGGTCTCATTTGGAGCAAACAGTCCTTAAAAATTATATGAGTGTTAGTTTTGCAGGAGAAAACATCTTTTCAGGGAAAATGCTAGTATGATTATTTGATGGGGTTTTTGTTGTGTATTTCCAGGATTATTACCTTGAAAGTTAGTATTCTAATAAGGAAACTAATAAGGAAGCTAAAAGACAATTGTTTAACTAATGCTGATAAAACTGAATGTTACCATCCTAAATTGATAAAAATGAAGTTTAGGTTTTAGGAGAACATTTATGGGAATATCATACGCCTGATTCTTTATTCTATTACAYCAATTTTATTAGATGGTTAAATAAATTATATTGACTTGAATGAACTCAAATGAATCTGAGTAGATAGTTAAATAAATAGTTAAATGTAAGGAATTTAGACTAGTTCTGTAAAAAGCATGCAGTGCACATTAATATTATTTGCTTTATGTTGGAAATGTACTCAGCTCTACAAAAAAAAATATAAATACTTCTCATGATTTGAATAGTTTACAGGCTGAAAGCCAGACACAAAGAGCTGTTTTATTTACAAGAGACAACTCCACTAGTGTCATTGGAAACAATGAGGAAACCATATAAGCAGTCTGCTTATATGCATGTCTGAGAATAGACAGGCTAGCTAGCCTTTAGTAGAAGTACTCATATTTCAATATGAGTTCACCAAGCAAGGCTGCTTAGTGAGTAAACCAGCAAACAAACTCTTCCTTGCAGACTCGAGCCAACCTTCACCTGTTGTTGCTCGGATTTTGGCAGGAAATCAAACTCATCAGTATCTGTGTGTCCTGCTGCTTCAGGTCCTCTAGCTCATGTGGCTGATCCTCCTCCACTGCAGCAGGCACACACTGTATGTGGGGCCACGCTTTCCTTGTCTCCCCATGGTGTATGCTGAACTTGCTRTACAAAGAGGCTGCCTGCAGCTGCTGGTGAGACCCACGGCCAAAGGAGGAAGCCGTACTCGGGACAAGCTGCCTTCCACACTGAGTCTACATGCACTAGGAGCCRGAGGCCAAACAGGTCCTTGTCCTCTAAGCCTGATGCCAGAGAGAGATTGTTATCACTTCAGCCCCAAGCGGCTGTCACTCCTGGCAGGTGGGGTTGATGCTATCTGTGATTGATCATCACTTCTGCGGGAGAGAGACCAGCATCTGCTAGTGATTCTGTTTAATCCTCCCTGTCTAGATTAACAAACTGTACAGGGGGCTAGCAACTACCTAACAAGGTCAATTTTCAAGTACAATTCTTATTCCAGGCTGAAGTGTGCCTAGCTAATCCCAGATCTACCCAATGGGCAACATGATCATGCATCTTCTCATTTTTTGTCAGAAACAAATGATGCTGACAAGGAGCTCTCAGTGAGGAGCCATCACCTTTGGACTGTACCACTCCATTATAGAGTTATCTGGTTCCTCTAACCTTCAGATCTATGGAGTCGTTGTTGTCCCCGACATTCATGGAGAAAGGAAGGTGCAAAGCTGGGACTGCACTAGGCACATTTGAAACTGGGGATTGGATGGGCACTTTTCTTAGAGGCTCCTGTGATTTGAAGCTACCAGCTAAAAATGCCCTAGTAGTCTTGATTAATGTAAGCTATCTGAATGAATGTTGGGAGCAGAGAATAATACTTTATTTTTAGGTACCTGTGCTTGGATTTATTGGAGGTTGCTTGTTTTATACTTATTTTCACCAGTCTGACTGCATTTTCCTGTATATCAAAAGTGCAGAGATGTGAATAGACCATTTTTATGTATCATATAAATCTATTCAAGTGAATAAATAAATAAACACTGTCACAATGGAGTAAGAGTGAAAGATTGCATTGATGCTAGCAGGAGTAAAAATATTTTGAAAATACCACTATCAAATAATCTCTGAAAATACCATATAGACAGACACACACACACACTACCTCCAAACAGAAGTTTTTCCTTCAGACRAATGTCAAAAATACAGAAGCCTATTCTGATTTAAGTGTCTGACATGTTCTTCAAATCCACAGAGTGCTTGGCGAATGCCAGAGAAAGATCCTCATTAATCCTTAAAAGATTTAAATAGCAGTTTATTTATATTTAGCATTATGAAAGCACAAAAGAGAACAATAAAAGAGTATTCAGTGCCTAGATTTTATTAAGTTTCTTCCCAGAAAATACTTCCATCAGAATAAGGTTAAATCAGTAGAAGCTATGTCTGTTTTAGATAATATAATTTATGTTGCTATGTATTATGTTAGTGACTCTAAAACAATGTGCACATTATATTTTTTTCCATTTGCAATTTAGGATTCTCAGAATAAGGGATGCAGAGACAAGGATAGCCCATGCTCTCCATGAAAGATTCATGGAAACTGAAAAATAAGGTCTTTTAATAGTTCGTGATAACTGTTTTTCTTGGCTTAAATGTAGGTTTTAAAAAATGGTTCTCATTGTTTTGCTTGTAGTTCTTTCATGCATGGACAATCATGCTGATGATGCATTTACTTCAAGCGAATTTTCCAATTGAAAAAGTACTCTTGAGTAGTTTAAGTACTATGAATCAYCAAAACCTCATCTAAGTCCTATAAAAGCACTAGCTGCAAAAACATCCCTGGAAAGAAGACGTATTGGGATTGTACTGCATGATTCAGCTAAACAGAAAAATATTTTGTCAACACAGAAGAATTTGAAGAAGCTGAGATTCTGTAAAGATTAAATTATAATCTACTGGAAAGTCAGAAATTAACTTTCTGCTGGAACCTCCCCCCCAAGTTAGGTGTCCCAGTTATTCCTTGCTATTCCAGAGTGGAGATTCTAAACATGAGAACTCAAACCCTTGAAATATATGATTTTTTTAGTGGGATATATTTCATTCATGATGCCCTTCTCTATCTTTTTTTTTTTTTTTTTTTTTTTTTTTTTGCTACTATCTTTCTTCCTTTCCAGTTCTCTTGGGCCTAGTTTTCTTTGAAGTTCCCTTTTCTGTTATCATTGCCTGCACCATGTAAAAACAACTAACATTTCTGAGATGCTGTCGTGTTAGTATGAACAAATTAAACCTATTTCATGTATTACAGTATTTCCACAGAAATAACTTTGAGTCATACGTAGGAGACAGAGAGATATTGCTGATTTTAGTGATTTTATTCAGTTCTTATTYGGTTCATATCTAAGGCTACCTTTGAAAGCAGATAAAACTACTTAATTATAGTATTACAGCTTTTCAAAATCATAAGATCATATGAATAATTTTAAAATATTAAACTATTGCCTTAGATTTTTTTAACCCTGCTTATGAATTAAGATAAAATTAGAGATTTTAAAAATAATTTAAATAGTTTGAGGAGATTTTAAAGTAGCTTTCTTTGTGTTGTATAGGAAAGCATTGCCTCAGGTGAAAGATGCAAATATAGTGATTTCCTTGTGTTTGGAATTTCTGACAGGATTAAAGGCATTGGGGCCCTGATCCTGTAATGGACTGATGCACTGTTATAGTGCTGCAGTAGAGGTTGAGAAGGCTGCTGTGGTCACAGCACCTTTTCTGCTYACCATCACTCCTGTAGCTGTAGGTTAATAAGTGCCTGAGACTTGGACGATAGATTATCTCCATCTTGCCCTGATGAAAGAAAAGAATTTTGTTTGCATACATCCACAGCAAACATTTTTATTTTGATTCTGTTTCTAGGGTCATTTAGATATAGAATTAAGATTTTAAATATGAGTTAATGGACTTTGCGCAAGTCGTGCCCCAGTAGCCACCTAAGCATTGAGGAGAGTGAGAGAGCAGCAGACCCACAGCAGTGGCCACACACAACCTAAAGCAGAATCTGAGCCCCAGGTGACTCATCACAGACCTCTTCAAATGTATTTTCTAGACAAGATTTATTGTGAAAGATACTTGTATTATTATTTAAATAGCCAGGAAACAATTAGATGAAGCTTTGGCTTTACTGAATGGGGATATTCACTTAGGGCAGATACATTCCTGAACTCTGGGAGGYTGGATACCTTTCCATGAGATTCTGGAGTAAGAACACCTGAAATATGCATGTAGGTTGAAGATAGCTGAGAAAAATTAATGGCTTTTATTTTTGGTGACATCTTTGATTCACATACAGATTATCTTACTTTGGGTATTATTCTTTGAAAAAAATACTTTGTGAAGGTGAAATGTGATTAATTCGCTCACACTGTCTGATGAGCTATTAAAGCTGTAATTGTAGAACAAACAAGAATTAATAAATAGCCTTTTCGCCTCTACGGCCTTCTAAGTAACATAGATGATGTCCTCTTCTTCTTCCCCTCTTAAAAAAAAGGTAAATCTTGGGAGAGGTGTGAAGGGGAGGGAAGCTATATGGACAAGAATGTTTAGTGCCCACTGAAGATAGACATAACAGAGGGATGTATATTTGTGTCATAAAAGTACAGAATGATCAATGCTAACTCACGTTAAACTTGACTTAATCATCTTGAAGACATGCTTCCCTTACATAAAAGCTCTGTTTTAAATCAAGAACATTTTCTTTGATTTACAGTTAAATCAGATTTCCATCCAGGTCCATAGCAACAACAAACAAAAGAGGTGAGGGAATGATTGGTCATATCATCTGAAATATTGATCAAGCAATTGAATATTATTTGGAGAGAAGGCAAAAAAAGTGTGGGGAAGTGCCAACATGCATTTTTCTGTAAACAGACTCGTACAGTGGGACACACAGATTTTACAACTGCATGACAAACTCGATTTCCATTGTTATGTACAGGAAATAATTAATTTTGCATTTCTAAAACATTTCCATTCACAGTTTGCCTAGAAAGTTTTAATATTCTTACAGAATATTCCAACAGTATCAAATCAGCACTTTCTGAGAGAAGGCTATTCCATTCAATATTTTTTTTTGGTCTTTGCTAGTTATTTGTACATCAAAAATTTTGAAGCTTCTGTTAGGACTTTTTAAAGGGATATTCCTGAAAGAACTGAATTTGTGCTGCCCAGTCACATGCATAACTCTCTTTTTTTTCCATATCCTACTCTGTACAACTCTGCTCACACTGTTTTCACAGCTGCCTCACCCATCATCTCCCACACCATACCCAGGGTTCGTACCTGGCTCGTCCCTCCCACATTCTGTTTCATAAAGAGTAGGTAGGACTGGTGTAATGAGAAGACCRAAGAGCTGAGAGAAGCCAGGATGTGAGATACAAAGGCTGGATGTGTGGGAAGAGGCAAGGCAGCCAAGCCTCGTATTGATAGCTGCAGCACTCCTGAGGAACAGTGGCTTCATGGGGAACGTATGGTGGACTGATGTCTATGTGCAAGACTGTAACTTCTGTGTCCCTAGCCTTTCTGCATGCGCTGCCACCTGGTTTGCCACCTCTTAACGTTGGAATCCTGCTTCACTGCTTTTCCTCTTCAGTACACAGGTCTTCTCCCCAGTGCCAGGTACTGGGAATAACAGGTGATTTACAGAGAAAATGGAAGTAAGCTGCAAAACCTGACTGTTCTGTCACTTGCAAACTACAGTTGTGCTAGATTAAGGGCATGACTTTTCTGAAATCAAAATCTGAAGTGGCCTACCTCAGAGATGACTTTATTTGAAATTTGTAGTTTGCAGTTCAGATCGAGGAACAAAATCACCTCTCCCTCCTGCAGGTTGTGGCTAACCAAAGCGCTTTTGACAAGCCAATTACGGTGCTGCCATTCTACACACTGAGGCAGCTATGGCCGTAGTTTACTCAGAAGTGTGAGCATTGATACTTTCTCTGAATGAAGAATATTTATCACTGAGGGAGTGCTCCCAAACTTTTCTGGAGCCACTGATCACACACATTACAAAGTGCATAGAAGTGTGTTGGCTTTAAAAAATGCTGCTTGATTGCTAGTGAGGTTTGGTCAACCATTAAAGTAAGTCCTAAATGCTGACACAAGATACACTAATAGAATGCAGGGTTTGATTTACTTTCAGATAGTGAATTTATTTGCTTTTTAACAAAGACTGTGTCATTCAGGAGAAATTGGAGATGAAAACAAGTAGTGAAATGTGCTGTAGATACAAGATAGCCCTAGAAAATAAATGTAATGCCTATCTTCAGAAAGGAGAGAAAGCAAGAGTCAGAGACTTATGGAACAAATAATCAAACTAACTGCAAGCACAAATTGGATTTGTCAAGCACAAATTGTATTAAACCAGTCTAATTTCCTTCTATGACGGAATAASAGGTCTTGTGGATTAGGGAAGAAGGAATAGAGTCCATAAATCATGAATTCAGTGAGACTTTTGCTCTGGTTACATATGGAATTCTACGTGTAAGCAAGGAAAATATGATTTAGATAAGTCAGTTCAAAACCATTTGGAAAATTAAAGCGCATAGTTATTAGTGGTTCACTGTCAAACTACAGCATGTTTCAAGGGGTAATGTCCCAGAGGTCTGTCATGGGCTGTGTTGAACGTTCATTCAGAATGAATTTCATTAACAACATTGCTGGCGAAATAAAGAAATACTTGTTGACTTTGCAGAGGATACCAAGCTGAGAGAGGCTGCAAACACTTTGAAAGGCAGAATTAGATCTTGGATAAAGGGATGAAAACAAAATGCTGTGCAAGTCTACACTTGTGAAGGAAAATCTGCACTCCAAAACCATGATACTGGGAATAACTAACAGGACAAGAATGCTATGGAGAAGATCTGGAAGTTATAGCAAATATGAATTGGGATGTATGTTATGGCAAAAAAGGTAAACATTGTACTGGGCAGTATATAAAGAGACATACTCTGAGACATACATGAAGTGCAGGTATGGCATAAACTGTAGAACTGTATTCAGTTTTAAACACCACATCTGAAGAAAGATGCAGGTGAAGTCAGCTTGATCTGGCTGTTTTMTTTGTTCTCCTTTAGACTCTTTGGCAAGATTAAAGAAACTGTGCTTGTTCAATCTGAAGAAGAGAGGAATGAAAGCAGGTAGATTAACCATCTTCAGAAACATACATGCCAAAGAGGRTAGGAATAATCTCAAAGAGGACAGCGAGCAGTAAGCAAGTTACATTGCATCAGGAGAGATTTAATTTAGATATTAGGAAATATCTCACAGCAACAACAAGAAGACACTATTATAGGTTGTCTAGAGACCGTGGCATCCTCATCATTATTTGGGTTATGGTCTGGTTAGATAAACATTGATCAGGAAAGATTAGATATAGCAGATGAGTCAAAGGTGGATAGATGACCTCTCCAAGTCCCTTCCTGTTTATGATGAATCTGTAAATATGTTATATTAAATATCAGTGTAACAAATGGAACTTAAAACAATCCTCAATAACTAGATGTATGTGATAATAGCACCGTTAGGATTTCAGTATTAGAACATCAATGTTGTACTTTCCCGCTCTCAGCAAAGCAAGGCCGGACTGGCCCTTGGCATAGGCAAAGTAGGTGTCTGCCTAACCATCAGCTCACCAGGCACAGCAAAACAGCATGCTCCTGCTCTTTGCACTGCTTACTCCAAATGCCCAAAACTAAAGTAACAGAAGAGTATCTTCCCTCTCAGCTTTTCACAGATCAGTTAGACTCTAAGCCTGCAAACTCATCTCTACATGCTTAACCTGACTTCAGTAGGACTCTTACAAACATGCAAACAGGCATGAATTTATCACGGGGTATAACTGGTAGCAGCAGAGTAAGAGTAACGCATTCTTATGTCATGTGATGTGTCAAGAGTTGTATACCAAAACAGCACCTTCCACTCCCACATTTTGATCAAAGTTGCAAATATGTGCAAATCTTTGCTCAAGTCCAGAGGAAATGCTGCAGGTTCTGCATTAACTAGACTGTATTTCTGCAAATAGTCGTCTAGGTACCCCTTTTCTGACCTACTTTAGATGTTTATTTAGACTTGAATTTGTGCTAAATGAAGAACTGGGAAGTATTTAAATGATGAGTCAAGCTCACAGGGAGGAAAATAACCAAAGCCATAAGAGGAAGAATCTTTTTTACAGTTCCTTTCCAGTAAAACCACTTATGGTAAAGATGGCAGATAAAGAGGATGTAGAACTGGCTATTTTGTGGCATGGTTACATGGGAGCACTGGATAGCTGGTACATACAGAGTCTCTCTGTTTCTTTCTGGAGCTACTTCCACCTCTGTCTCTCCCTGTGCACTGTTCTGGGGTCATGGAGCCTAAATGGAAGCACGGATTTTTCCAGAAAGCTCATGTCTGAGAAGCACAGAATTTCACAAGGCAGTGTGTGCTCTCCAATGACTGTACACATCAGGGTTTGGGTGTTTTTTTTTGTTTTGTTTTGTTTTGTTTTGTTTTGTTTTAAGGTGTGTGGAGCAAAAAGAGTCATCCTGTGCTTAGAGTAAAGAGCTTTGCACACACCAACTCAGCACCCTAGCTGTTGTGTAGGTCCTTTTATTTTAGAAAGCCAAAGCAATATTACTCTCCACTGGTCCTGAAACTAGTTTAGCTGCTAATGTAAGTTGGACAGAATTGTTATCAACACCATTAGGGACATTCTGAAACCATCTCTCAGATGCATGTGACATATTGGTGTTGTTCCATCTGCGTTAGGAGCTCAAAGTTTTCAGTATCAGCTGCAGYGGAGACCGTCATTACCAGTGGCAGTGGTGTGACTGTGCAGTGGGACCTATATGTGAGCAGTATCTCGTGCTTTGGGGAGCAGTGCTTTGTAAAAGATTTTTTGGTCAGAGAATCTATTGCTCAACTATTTCTCAAAGGAGATGCAAACCTTCATTCAGTAGGAGTTCTTGCATTGTCCAATATGAGACTCCCTAGCTAATGACTATACTGTGATCAAACAGTGATGCTCTGATCTCAGGAAAAACCTACAGACCCACTCAACATTTCAGATTATTAGAGCCTGGAATACTATGTATACCTAAGTTTTTATGTATTRTGTCCTTCTTGTCTGTCACCATTGGCTAAAGAGGATGAGAAAAGCTGTCCCTACAAGAACCCCTGGCTGCGCCATGTAGGCAGCTGCTTTGACGCTAAGGCTCTGAACAAAGTCAGCGTTAGCTCATTGCTTTGGCTCTGAGTAGTTCACGGGTAACACAAGGGTGAATCCGGTCCGACACTAGCTCCCAACAGCTTTATACTAGTAGCAAGGCAGATGAAATATTTCCCGTAGTGTTTTAAGGACGTTCTAAGGGCTGCGTAGGCTGTGCAGTCCTCCAGCATGTTTAACTACAACGTACCTGAAGCTTGCAGATTTATTCCTATGGAGTTTCGTGTGAATGCATGTGATACCAGGGCGTTTCACTTATGTACTGGTGACATTGAGGAAGCGTATTAGATAGGTATTTCTGGTACAGTGATCAGCAGTGAAATGATTAACTGTCCTGGCATTTAAGTAACCATAATTAGGCTTCCTGTGAACAGCTTTTTGAAATAAATAACAGAAATTCACACCTATCTTAGTCCTACCATTTTTCAACCTATTTAGAGGCGACTTAACAGGAGAACAGAAAATTAGGTGTGTAAATCTGCTTGAGCATCTTGGGCACTCTGCAATTGTTTTAAAGAGCTCTGGCACTCACTGTCTTGGCCTTGCTAGTTCAGTCTTTTAACCTACTGTTCCTAGAATCACCTCCATGAATAAAAACGTTCCTGGCTTGCAGTGCAGGCTTCCTTGAGAATTATTCTTCTAAGAAGCCACAAATCTTACTTCTATTCTAAACCGGATGCCTCTGAGTATGCGATGATGCACCTAGAATATCTGTGGGAAGTAAGTCCAAGATCTGAATCACTAATTTAAGTACAAAAGATTTTAATATCGATCCACTTATTGTGATTAGCATACAAAAGAAAAAATTCTTTAATTTCCACTATCAGTTTCTTTCAATGAAGTCTGAGGAGATGCGTGAGAGCGGCTTGGATTCCAGAGAGGTTTCTTGCAGAGTGAAGGACTTAATTTTAGAATAATTTCCAGTAAGTCACCAGGAAAGATTATAGGCTGAGGGTTTTTGCAGGATATTAAGAATTATATCATCCCTTCCAGACCTATCTGCAAATTCTGTGCTGATATGATAAATAACCTTATAGTTAATAAAAGACAGGGAGCAACAAATGTCCTTGCAAACTAGAAGAGGTCTGTTTTCCAGACAGGGAGGTAGTGAGAACTACAGTTGTTGTTCTAATGCTGTTAATGGRCAACAGTATGCTAATTAGTCAGATTAACTAAGCGGGTGAGTCATGCAGTAACCCTTCTTGAAAGAAAGGGCCCATTTTGAGATGCTAAATGAGAACATAAATGCAATCAGGCATAGAATTCTTGAAAGATAAGAGGAGCACAGACCTGCTTGTTAATGTAGCCAGTGAAATTAATTCTCTTTTGGAGAGAGGTGCGTTTTTTCATATTCAGGGTTCATTTTAATGGGGAAGGGTTCAAAACCTTCAGATATATACAATGCATTTCACTCAAGTCTAAGTAGCTTTAATGACCTAACATTACAAAGATATTTCTGTATTTCTGATATTCTCGGTTACATTTGCACCTTCAGAAAGAGTTCTTCTTTTTTTTTTTTTAATTAGAGGCATTCAAATGTTTCAAATGAAGACAAAACTATAATATTCTGGGAAAAAAAAACACAAAGCCCTCTCATCTATAATAGAAGTGCAAGTATTAAAAATGTTTACTGGGAATGTTGAAGTTCTTGTATTGGAAAAAATAAGCCTCCCCTTGTTTGAGAAATCAGCATTGAGGCGCACAGGGACGGCATATGTGGTGCTGTCTTGGTGCTGGGAGCTTAAGGTGAGGGAGGAGGGCAAGTGCCTCAGCCCAACAGGGAGGACTGAGTGTCCTTCTGCAGAGGAGATTGGTGCCATTTTGGGGGGGTATATGATTCCTTCCTTTCTTGGTGGCTGCCTCCAAGCCTACAGTGGCTGCATTTTAGCCTGTTTTAACCTTTTCTCTTCATTGCTCATTAAGAAGATTCATTTTATGGACTTTCTCATATTTGGAGAGAATAAAAGTGAAACCAAACCTGATCTAAATATACTTCTTTGGCCTTAGAGTGGATTAAAAGAGGCTGGGAGTAGGCCAGGGGAAGTCATGATTTCCAAGGCTGCCTGTCTTTCAGCTGCAGGCTGGGAACTATCTGGGAGAGCAAACTCTTTTGGACATGATACACCTGCAGGGGCTAAGAACGGGCTTGAGGCTACTCAACTTTACACTAGGGTACAGAGATCAAGAAAATGTGGTGCTAGAAGCCACCATACACTGTCTGTTATACTTTTGGTCCTGAACCAAATATAGACAGACAGATGACCCAGATGTGTGGTCTGAAAACCATGTCAGCTTCCCAAGTATCTGACAAGGAGAGAGGGATGAAGGGGGATGAAGTACCTACATGCAAAGACACAAGCCCATCTCAGTAGCTGTTCAATAGTCAAACACAGAGGTGATGCTTGCTTGTGCCAGCACCTCAAATAGTCATTGTACACAGTGAGGTTTGTAGTTGAAAGCCTCTAGTGGTAAAAGGTATGTTTCTATGTATGGTGAGCTACCCCAGCAGGTAAACAACACTGCAAAGAATATTAACCCTTTACAGAAGCCTGAGGGAATGACCCTCAGGAGGTTTCCGTGATCATCAGGACCCTGAAAAGATAATATAGACTTACTATGACTCCCTTGGGGACAGAATTTATTGGCAAAATAGTTGAACATATTCTGCTGACTCATCATTTGCCAAAACTGGTCATTTTTCTTAAAGATTTCCTATGCTCTCAGGTTGATTTTAAGATAGCTCATGGGCAGTAAGATTTCTAGAAATGCTAGCTATAATAGTTCTCCTTCTTCTCTAATCCGAAGTATTTTCAATGCCATTGCAACGACTACTGGTTTCTACCCTAAAGGTGGCTGCACTTACATGATAGGTGTAGTGATCCCTATATATATTTGCAATTCTYTGAAGTGCCTTCAGGCTTGCAAAAGGCACTATATAAATCAATTAATAACAATATCAGAGGTCAGTCAGCCAATAAGAATACAATTTAGTTTAATGAGAGATAAATAAGACAGGCAGAGTGAGAGGGGAAAGGAGCTAGAATGCTCTGCACTGAGTGCCGGGCTCTAAATAAACTAGCTCTTCAGTTTATCACAGTGATCATCAGAAACACAGAAGATAATTGTGTCATTGCCATTTCTTAGTCCAGTGTAATATCTATTACTGGTTTTGATGTCTTACTCAACTTTGTACCAGTATGATTTTAGGAAGAGTGTACATTATTTTCATGAAAACAAATATGAGCATGAGGAAGCATTTTTCCCTTGCGTGCAATTCCTACTAAAGAATTTACATTCTTCTAATTTACTGGTTTACTGCACCACTTAGTGCACTCCTGAGATGTGCAGAATGTCCTCGCAGTTAAGAATGTGCAGATGAAATTTACCCTTTTTGCACTGAATCACTTACTCTTCCCTTGGAAGTCACCATGCTCTTTCCTCCCTCTAAGTCTCCTTTAACCATTCTAATAAAAGAATGCATTATTCTGTACAGATAAAAAATGAATCCAAAATGGATGGTTGACATTTTATTTGGAATTCAGGATAGTTAAATATTTTTGTAACCCATCTGGTATTAAAAGAGCAAATGAGAAGAATTATTTTATGTTTGATTCTTCTTATTAAATGAGTCTGTGAATGTATGAATGAAAATTCTCCATTGTAGCCCAAAATAAAAAGCAGCGCTGCGTCATGCTCCTCCAAAGCCTAAAAAGGTGTCGGAAGACACCGAGACATAGGGAACTAACTCCTAATGGTGTAGAAACAGGGACGGGGGCCTATGTGCCAAGAAGAGGGCGCGTTCTGTGTTTGTTCCACATCGGCACACAAGCTGCCAAGCCTCTCGCTGTGTTTGTATCCAAATGAAAAGCTGGAAAATGCTGGTCATGCCTTGGGACCCTGCTGCCATGGTCTGAAGGTCTGTTAGGAAGGGTAGCACCTCCTGTCCAAGTCCATGCACATCTATCRTTTCTGTGTATATTGCGGGAGCGCAGATCTTGCACATGGAATCTAAGTGCTCAGAAATGTTTCAAGGCTCAATATTATAGAAATAACCATYAGCAGCAGAGCATGAAATATGTATCTAAAGCAGAATAATGTGGTAGGAAACATTCTCAATAAGCAATTTGCATCTGACTTGGTAAGGTTGACTTGGGCTAAAATTTGGCAGTTTGGTGCAGCATCATTACATAAAGAGCTTCTGGTTATTTCCAGGCACCTCTGTCTTTAACTGCATCTACATTCACTGCCTAGCTATATGTATGCAGTGGCYTATCTCCTGATCTTATGTGATGCTCCTCAGACTTTGAGCCCTATAGCCRTGGTTAAAGGAGGCAAAGAAGATGGAAGAGACATTCCTAAAGCTCTTTGGTAAGAGCTAACTTCATGCACATCAGCATTTCCAAGGTATGAAAATACTAGACTGAAGCATGATCTTYCTTTCTGTGTGCAAGCTTGCATCCCCTAAAATTCCACTTGTATTTTTGTGTCCTTTCATGTGCCTTAAAATTACTGCCTGTGCAAATGTTAGGCTGTCACATGYGCCTAATCCACATGCAGAAACCCAGATCTGGACATGCAGGTGTTGTATCTGCAAAAGGACTGCTTTTTGTTATCTTCCACCCCTGAGAAAAAGCTAGGTCTTAAAAATATAACCAAAGGTTAGCTCAAGCTGAAGCCAGACTATAATGGCTTTTATTTTATCAAACTTAACATCCCAAAGCTCTGCTGATTTCACTGTCATTATGGTAGTGATTAATTTGACCCAGAGTACTGACATTCACTGTTAGAGCYTTCACTGCATCCCTGTTGATAGCTCTCATGACAGAGATTAGAGTCTGTCACTGTGCTGTCTATAGTTAGTACCTGCCAAAATGAGATTTGCCTAYGGTAGCCCACTGTCCATGAGAAACTCGTTCAAAATTAAACATGCTTCGGAAAATTAGGGGACAGTTCATCACCTAATTGAAACCAATGACTATAGAATGAAGACTTTTCTCCTCTTTTATTAAGTGTTGTTCCAGATGTAAARGCTGAACTCTTGAGACCTTTCCATTGCTTCAATAACTGTTCATTGGTGAAACCTGGATGATAATCTCCGAAATACAAGAGAACAGATTCTGTTCTGCAACTGGATCACAATTAAATGAGTTTGAGGAAAAACACTCGCACATCTCCCTCTCTAAAACAGTTTAATTGAACTCTTTTGTTTCATCTATTCTCCAAAAAGAAACAGAGCTAGAATCAGGGCACAGAGACAGTCCCCTCTGTGTAACTGCTGACAGTGTCATTGTCCAGCCTGGACCTACTGGCCCTCGCTAAAGCAACATCTAAGCGCAGCTCAGGGAATACCAGATGCCAGGGATTTACCAGGGCATTTGGACAAGTCACATGTTTTCAGGGAATGGAGGAGAGAGGAGTGAGTTAAAATACAGTATATAAGCTAGGCCAAGCTGTGGCCAGAGAACAGCTCATGGCCTGCTTTATGTGCTAGATAGAAATGCAAGGTTTAGAGCAATTGGAATATAAGTCAGTCTGAGACTTCACTCTCTACCACATCTCTATCATGGACTAGTCTAACATACGATTCACTTCTGCAGACGAAGGCTACAACCCTGTATTTCTTTCAGATGCAAGAGGAATGACCAATGTTGTTATAACCCTGAATGCAAAGACTCAGTAACCACATCCAGTATCACTAAAGATTGCAATAAAAGTAGTTTTTGTTATTTAACTCCAGTTAAACTCCAGGGCTGGTGCAAAGCATTTGCCAGCATGAAATATGATTAGCTTGATGTATCCGATCTTGCTTTTTGCAGGTCAAGTTCACTCACTTATTTTAAAAAAAGGAGAGACAAAGAGAGAAAACAGGCAAAAAAAATCAAAAAAMCTCTTCTGGTCAGAGTGAGATACAATTAAATGATTCAACATTCTGGTTAGGCATAGTGGTATTTCCAGAACAGTAACTTAGCAGCTATAAATATAAGTGGATGGGACCCAGCTTGTACTGATGGCTGCAAAAAGGCAGGGCAGKTTTGGACTTAGTTTTAGTTGAAGTAAGTCCAGTCCACTCCACAGAGCCCAGCCGTAAGTTTCTCTGGAAAAAGGAGGCTGCATTTCCATGACAGATCTTGGGAAGAGAAGGGAGAGCAAGCAAGTTTTTTTATAGACTATGCTAGAGGACTCTACATCAGACACTGTTTCCTTCAAACAGTAGTATTTTACATTTCATGAGATTAATCTGGGCTAAACACAAAGATGGTAAATGCTCTCAAAATAACCAACCAAACTGTAAACAACTGAAATTGATATCCAATGACTTTTTTTTCACAAAAGGAACAGGAGAACTGGAATTTTCATGATCTGAAGGATAAAACCATAAAGCCATGAAAACTATTCTCTCTCAAGCTGTATCTAAGGAATCCAGAAAATGACACCTCTGTGTAGTCAAAATGGCCCACACTTGGATAAAAGTTGTATCTTTTCATTGCACATATTGTCACTATTCAATAGCTCTTGAAACCAGTGGGATGTATGATGGAAAAGTGAATGCTTGGAGAATAATTCACAAGAAGTAATGGTGTGCCAGACATAACATAAGTATATTTTGTTTTATTCCACTAAAAGAAGTAGGAGAGCTTAAAAGATAACAGGATTTTTTTTTCTATCAAACCACTGATAAAAGTGCCACACTTTCCTACAACAGATTAATCTTTATACAGTCCTGTAGGTAAATATTCATCTTCAAAGGAAATGCTGTTAAGCTGTTAAGAAGCATTTATAACTTCTTAAACTCTAACTATTTCTTCATCTTGAACAGCATCAAAATATCAGTTGGATCATCTCTGGACTGACTATATGCGGGGATCTTAATAGCAAAGGAAAGACCTAATTGCAAAGCATGAATCCACTGCAACTCYGGACTGCATTACTCTCTGTTAGATAGAAATCTTCTGGTCTCCTCTGCACTCATTAAAGCATAGCTGAAGATAGTGGGCCAGCTGGAGATCATCTAAAGGAGAAAACTCAGGCTGCTTGCAGCTGCTGAATTTATAGTCAGTGAGGAGACATTTAAAAATCACAGGCTTAGGGGAGAGAAAGGTGAAGCTTAACAGTCTTTGGGTTTGTGAAAACAAGTTGCTGCAAAAAGAGTGGGATTAAATACTTCTGCTTGTCCACTGAGAGCAAGAGAAGTAGAAGTAACTCTAAATGTTGTGCCATACGTGCATGTTTTAAGTGATTTAATTGTTGACAAACTGGAAAATACTTGTTTTCTCTTTTTGGAAAATACTTGTTTTCGATTTTAGTTTCTTCATGGAATTATCTCTTAAAACTAATGAGACATTGAAGTTAGACATTAGGAAGCATTTTCTAAAGATGAACATGATTATATACTGTCACACATCACTACAAAGGTCAGGCCAGTCAGACAACTGTTTGTCAGGAGTGTCCCGRGTATCACTGGCCATGCTGCCGTGTGGGGATGGACAACATGCGCTCAGGAAGCCCCATTCACTTCCATTTCCTACCACCCTAGCAAGTTAGAAGATTTACTTTCACCCTGGAGGTAATCATTCAATCGTGATTTTGACCTACAGTTTAATGTACTCTCTTACTATAGCTACAGACATCCTCCTTCTGGTTATGCTCCCTGCTGTGACTAATAGGATCTTCAGAGYTAAAGAGGTGATTTTTAAAGAAAAAGATCCAAGATGCAGTGCTGTTACCAAGTTTATAGCTTTAGCAAAAACAATGGCACAAAAATCCTAATAATGAAGTAGTATAGGCCTCTGAAGTTCCGGTTTTTAGGGTGCTGGTATGTACATGTGTACAAAAACACACCTTTCTCAAGATTTAGAAACTTGATAACACACAAGAAGCACCAGATTTTTTTGTTGCTAAATATACAATGGATCATCAATTGAGGTATTCATAGTGAAAATATGTTTAATGTATACTTACTTTGTTCTCACGAAATATTCTTAATCAGCCAAAGCTTTCTGAAAACAAGTGGCATACTAAATTGTTTTGCACAAAYGCAAACAAAAAATGGAAACAGGTTGCAAAGAAACAGAAACTGAATCATAGGATACCCTGCAAGATCCTGAGATATAAGCAAAGTTACAAATATGATTCTTCTAGTGTATTTTTCTGGGAGAAACGGGTGATATAGAAGTTAAAGAGAAAAATCAGATGGACAAAAGGTATTTTACAAAATACAGCCTATCATCTCAACCATTAATACGTATTCCTATTGAAAACACTGTAATGACTGAAAAACTGAATTTTTTAGATAAAATGATGATATCACATTAAATAAATCCAACATTTTTTGTGGATGCTGAAGGAAATAAAATAGGGAAAATGCAAATTTGCTTACATCTCTTTCCCTTGCTTCCACTTTCTAAATAGTTTCCCTGTATCTGTTCACTTTTAAGACCAATTGAATCTAAGTACAATAGTTCACAAAAGCAGATGCTTTTTGACCAAGATTTCTACTCTGTGTGGAAAAAAATCAGGAGAAAGCAGCTTAGGTCTTGCTTTTTTTCTTTTTTTTTTTTTGGGGGGGGTAAAAGTGCAGATGTCATTTAGTTGATAATTGGAGTCATTGTAAAATTGTGTAAGTTGCCCTGTTCTTATCCAACAGTGTGTCAGGTAACATGGTACCACTATTCTTCAAGAAAGGATCAATAATACAGAGGTACTTTTTGCTGCAGGGAGAAAACAGAGACAATTAGAAAAATCACTATATATATTAAATCTCTGCTTACACTGGTTGACCACATCTCTTGTAGGCACACATTTCTTTTTTGCTTCAGAGATACAGAAATATATCAGCACCAGAAGTCTCCTCTCCTTTTACTTTGCAATTCAGGAATGCTTTATTAATCAACGTAAGATGCATTCATTGAACTGGATTAATCCTGCATAAGTAATTTTGAAATTTCCTGCTGAAGTTATTTTTCATTTCTGAGAACAAATCATTTATTTGGATTTTCATATATCAGGATCACAGAGATTTGCCACAGTCAGATTTTAATTTTAGTTACATCTGAGCTGGCTTATATATTAGAGCATATAGTTTTGCATGAGAGCATCTTCTAAAATCTGTAATTGGTGTGGAACACTGACATGCACAGAATACATCTGACAAGGTCCAGAGAGTTGGGTTCAGTCTCGCTGATCAACATCTATGCTGCAGATTAACTGAATCTTTTATGGCATTACAAGCCCTCTAGAATTCATTAGTGTACTTTCGCTTCCTGCTAACCGCTCTGACCTCCAGGGCTGCCATTGCTGCTTCCTCGGGCTAAATTTTAGTGACTGAAACGCTGATTCTATCCTGTCGCCGCACTACCACAGAAATGAGAATGTCTATCTTACACGTCTCGAGGGTGCACACACTGAGAGTTACAGTCTTGCCGTCTTTAGCAGCCACTTGTGATTTCCATCTCCCTTGTCTGCACCAGAAAAGCTCAGTTTAAACAGAAAGCTGAAAAAAGGCCTGTGCTTTAACAGAAAGATAACTATAGTATCTTATTGGTGAGTAATTATAATATAAAGAGGTACATACAAYGAGGCTTGGTAGGGATTTTTCTCATAAACTGGTTCATAAGTGCAGTCRAATACCAAAAGTCAGTGAATTAAGAGCAGAAAGGAGGACACAAATGTGAAGGAGAACCTCCCAAACAGTGCCAGCTTTGGGGAGCTGGGTGCAGASTACCTGCGAGGATAACGCTTTAATCAGTGAACAGTGTATTCCCTGGAATACAAACAGAGCCTTCCTTAAGGGTACACATAGAGGTTGCAAGTTAGCAGCAATCTGCTCTTCTCAGGCTTCTTGGAGTAGGTGAGAACACAGCTCAGAGTCAGGGACAGGGAGATGCCCCATTCCCTGGTTTGCTCTTTGTTCTGTGCTCAGCTCCACAGGAGGACAGCTCTTCTTGACTTTCCTACTGMCTACCAACGGCAGCTCTCCTTGCCACCCATAGCTGGGTGCCTGTCTCACCCCATGCATCGCAAAGAGATGCTAGGCACCTAACTCATGGTTTTGTATTTTACCGAGGTCCACAAACCGAAGCTTTGAACATTGCAACTCCAAAGGACCCTGCAGATTTAATTCTTTCTCCTTGATAGCTAGAACACTATAAATGCATTGACTGAAAAAAAAAAAGGAGAGGCACCTTCACATAATGCTTGTTTAGTTTAAWGTTCATGTTGTTTATTTCATTTTCTCTTGCTTCTCTACTGTTCTTTACGCAAACTCCTGTCTTTGCTTTCCCAGATTGCTCTGATGTGTTTCTGAGAAACCATCTGTCTTCCTCATCATTCCAAACCTTCCTTTCTCTCTGCTCTKGAACCACAGGAGTTTTCCACTTTCTCATCTCTCAGACCCTTGCTTTCTTTTTTTCCCCTCCTTTTCCTTACTTTTCCCTCTAGCTTCATTCCCTTCCTTTCTAAATCTTCTATCTGGTGATTCCAACTTCTCCTAGGTTTTTCTTTTTCTCCCGTATTACTTTAAAACATACACATAAATCTCTCTTCTTCCCTTTCTCTTCTGACCTGAATCAAACTTATTACAAAATCAGTCCTATTCATCATAGTATCTTAGAGTAGTCTCCTCATGGCTTGTGTTTTCCTTTCCTTGTAAAAGGTTTGAAGAGGATCTTCTCTCTTTAAAATAGGCCCTTCCAACTCTTTCATTATGCCTGCAGCCATTTCTGAGCACAGCTTGTCCTTGCAAAACTGTTTGGGTCAAGGATGGCCTTTTTGTTTGCTCTGAGCACCTACTCTGCATAGGAAGGTCCTCGTCCAAGGGTTAGTAGGCACGGATACAGGCACAAAGCATAGTAGCTAACTACGCTTCCTGGCAAAATCCATGCCTTCTCCCTACCTCCTCAGCCTGGCAATACTTATTGCCCCAGCTCCTTCACTGCTCACCCATGCCAGCACTTCCCTTCCAGGAATGGAAATACCACAGTTCACAGGGTCAGTCCCCACAGCTGGGACTTTTTGAAGAAGGAGGAAATTGCATGGACTAATGCTAACTTCCCAAAAGCGAGACTGCTGCAGCTGAGCGGTGCTTTTTCACCTGACCTGCCACGGGCTGCCAGAAGGGACAGAGCTGAGCGCGCCGTGCCTTGCACAAGCGCACGACAGCATCTGTCTTCTGCTGCGGGCACGCAGGTCCGGCTTTCTCAGGTGGGAGCACCGGCCCAGTGTGTGTGTGCTCAAGGGAAGAACGTGATTCACAGTTTCAGCTCTTGGAGAACAGTGACGCGCGGCCACAAAATAAAAGTGCACACATCTACATGATAAAAAAGTTCCAAAGAATTTAATGTAGATATTATTTATACATACACTTTGTAAGTAGGAATATGGCAGACAGTTGAATTAGTACATAAAGTCTTATTTAAAGTTTTCCCCCTACAAGCAAGCTTCATTTACACAGTCTAATACTGTACAAAATTTACATTCTTTGTGTGACTTGTTCAGTTAGCACTTTCCTTGGTCATGCCTTCCTGAAAGATAGAAAGATTTACATACAGTCCTCATAAATCTTTAAATTATCTTGGTAAAAAAAGAACCACTTAAAAGGACAACAAATATCCTTTTCAAATGGCACATTTTAGTAGAGACAGGTGACAATCAGTGTTTAATGGCAGACCTTATCCTGATCTTAAATGTCATTCAAGGCTTCCTCATTTTGTACCTTAGCGATTTCCTTTTTATAGATATTTATATTTATATACTTCCAACAGGAAAGGAAAAAAAAGTCATGATTGCACCAAATATATTTTACAAGGGATCCCTTGGATCTGAACAATATAAATAAATACAAAACCAACTAAGATTGCACTATATAGTAGAAATGGACTGAGATTTCAGGATATACACTCCACCTTTATGAATTCCTTAGTGATGCTCACTGGAAAACTCCCCAACGGCACATTCAAATATTAGCATCTTCAGATAATTATTTTGTTTAAAGAATTTTTTTTCCCAGGCATGTAGCTACCTCATCAATTGGTTTATTGCATTTGTATGGTATCAGTCTTTACTGCATTACTCCAATTTTACAACTGTGTAATTCTGCTGCAAGCAAGGGAGTTGCATTGCAAAAAAACTGGACTGATGCCAGAGAGAAACAGTCCCATGGTATTTGCTCTCCATTATTTATATTGCTCTCAAGCTTCAATATATAGTGTAATAATTTCTGAGTACATTCGTCCTCTTCCTATTTTGCAAAGCAAATAATGAATTCTTCCTCCCATCTATAGCCTCTGCAGCAGAAACCATCCTACAGTGGTTGCCCGCTTCTTGCTTAATGCACTGGCATTCAGTCCTATCACGGAAAATATGCACAGGTTTGGAAATGGAGGATCTGAGTCTTTTTTGCCTTTTATCTGACGCAGTCAGTGACAACTATGCAAATTAAAGGCCAGATTCTTAGCTGACATAAAGCAGAGTACAACCATTGGCTTCACTAGAGCAATGTCAATTTAAATCAGTGAAGAAGACAGCCCTGAGGGTAATGGATGCAAAACAGCAGTAAATCACAATGGAAGAATTTTACATATGCTCTGCTGAGGTGTAGATGCTTGTTTACAGGCTCAGATTTTGTCTTTGCTTTTGCAAATTCAGGACAGAAAGACATAAGCTTACAGCATGGAGAGCCTGATTTGTGCACATAACTATGACTGAGTATAAAGTGGGTCCCAAATGTGACCAGTTCCATGTGGCAGCACTCTGGACTTGCTTTGCAATGTGTAAATAATTACACAAGCTATAAGGCAGTGGAAGTCTAGCTTCACATTACTTTGGATCAACAGTAAATTTTTTAGAGTATGTTTCAAGATCAGTCACTTAGAGGATTTTAACTACTTTCCAGTGTCTCTTCAATATTGTGCATAATTCTAAGAGTCCAAAGTAATAAATTTATACTTAAATTCAGGGTCTTTGTCTTTGGAAGCAAATAGCAGATATGTTCATATCTAAAAGGTCAGTGAAAGTAAGTGCGGGCTCTGGTACTTTGTTAAGTGGTCATGGAAATAACTTCCTTACAAAAACAGAATTTACAGTTTAGGAAAAATTCTGTTATATTAATTTAGAAATAGTCATTCCATGTGATTTCAGTGAAATGACTCTGAATTTACACCAGTGTGATTAGGAGAAGAATTTGATCCTAATCCCTGAAATGCTATTGCAAGAAGTGCTCTGTAAAGCATGGCTTTAATTGTAGTCTGCTTTCTGCTGCACTTACACATGGGGACTTTGAAGGCAGAGTGTATCAGAAGCCAAGCTGTGCAAAAACTGAATGATACGTCTTTACCTTTAATGATCTTCTGACGCTGTGTTGCTTGAAGAGCATGTGAAGTAGCTGTAGGATAGGATTACAAAGGAGGAGACAATTCTGCAATGCAGTGTGAGCTTTTCACTATCTGAATTCTGAAGCATTCATGAAAACAACATCCTCATGACTTCAACACCGATCACATGCAGGTAGATACAATGCACAATACTGATCTTGTCTCTTCAGGCTGTATTTGAACATTTAGCCTTCATTTTTTTTTAAGTTAAATTTGATGTGAGGAATATCTCTGCAGCAGGAGAAAGTTAAAATCTGTCTGAAATGGCAGTCTGTCAGCATGTAATGTTCGGTGTGTTTTAGCTACTTGCTTCATCAGACACYGGCATCTATCTGAGATGGGACAACACTTTTTGTTTTCTTTTAGTTTGCTCCTAAAGCATAAATATGGAATAAGAGTCAATTATGTAGCTTTGTTTTAACAGGAAGTCTGTTCTATTAAAATATTTACGTCACCCGTCATTATTTTCCCAAACGCAATCAGTGTTCATGTCAGTGCTCCTCGAGTATCATTTGTTGTATGGTACGCAGGCTGGCAGTATGACAGTTGAGCAAGCAGGGCCTGCAAGTGGCTCAGCAACGTCTCCTTCTAGCTCTGTCCAAGTCCCTTTCTCAGGACTATAACAAATTGTAGAAGATTTGTAGGCCCCCTGCAACATAGAACAAAAAGTCGTATTGAAACATAGGCTAAATAAAATCCACATGACGCATCAGCTTTAAAAATTAAAAGCTTTTTTTCTTTTTTTTTTCCAAGCAGCTGATGGTTTTAGTTTAACTAGTTTAAGAACCCTTAAAGTGACTTTGTTTTCACATGGGCTGAGTGCCCAGCCTTTGCAAATCAACCTTCTTTGCAAGTGTCTTACAAGCAGAACTACAGGCTTTTAGCCTCATCAATCACTCTTGCCAATACATCTGATTTTTGTATTACCCCCTATCAGTGAATACAAACTGAAAATAACTTATCTAAAGAGAAAAGCACAAGGCTGAAAAAATACTACATGTCCTCAACAAGTTGAAAACAGGTAGTTCTTCTCTCCCCTCCTCTGTGGCCCGCTGGCGTAAGGTGCACACTGTCCACAAGAGCTCAGAGGAATGGAAGGGTCATTGGCAGACAGCAGGTACATACCATGCTCCAGCTGTAGCCCCCTACAAGGTAAATACTGTCATCCAGAACTGCACAGCCAGGGCCACTGCGGCCCTCCAAAATAGGAGTCTGAAGAATATTCCACTGGTCGCCTTTTGGATCATAGCATTCCACAAGCATGACATCAAGATGGGAGAAGCCTGGAGAAAAAGATGAAGAAAAAGAGAATATATTATAATCATACTATTTTATTATTTGTTACATTATTAAATTTATTAATGTACAATTACATTACTATGATTATAACATTACTGTTAAACTTTTTCTTAGAAAATATTGCCACATACGTTTAAGCCATCTCCTGTGATGTTAATCATTATTTCAGTTCAAGTAAATCTGTTAAAAGCGTTTACCATTAGTTCTACAGGTCTCCTACAAATCAGCAGTACAAGTGCATACAAAACCTGAACAGATCAGAAGATAACACTCAATAATAGCGTAAAAATGATAAAAGCAGATTCAAGTAATATTCTATCTCGCCCATCCATGCTAATGCCAGTTTGAACATGTAGGGAAAGACTGGTCTGGCAGCCTTTCTCGAAGGACAGCAGCTCTAACCTATTCAGAAATCATCAGCTTAAATCTCATCGAGAAACCAATGACTAACACTCAAGGTAGAGCTAAGAGAGCCAGTGCCAAATGGTTTCAGAGGGACATGACACTTAGCAAGAAAGCTGTGACATTCAGGACTAGTTTCARTTTTCAAGTTGATTTAAGGAGTAACCTAAGCATGTGGTTGTGATGTGACAAAGTCATCTAGGTGACAGAAAACATAACCAAAAGAATGGCTGTCCCGTCCTCCCCGGCTGAGGTGGGAGAATGGCTCCAAGCAGCTGCCGCTTTGCCATCACCAAGGGGCAGACAGGTCTCAAGACTCTCAAGCTGTGACGTTTAGTAAAAAATAGATCAGCTGAACACAAAAGGCGAACCCAGGAGTCCTGTTCCTGCTCTAATATTTAGGCATCTCCATCTCAAAATCCTTTCTTTCTCAAAGCACTGCAGTAAAATTATGACTTTTAAAATATATTTGGATGCTTTACTTGACATTACTGTCTTCTGCATGAAGGGAAGATGGGAAATAGAAGATAAGTTTGATTTTCTGGAAAAAGGCATTTGGTGATATTGGTACTTCCCAATGACGCTGCTTCTAAGATTATTTATGTCAAGAATGAACAGTTGTGATGAAATAATTTTGCATTGCTGTAAAGTTTTCAAGGGGCCACTGCTGTGTGCCCAGAATCTGTCGGAAAGCTCCCTAATAAACTGCACTATACGCATGATCAGTAGTGAAGAGGTAAATGCACTGCTGACACTAGTACAAAGAACCAGCTTCCTAAAGGACTGCTTTGCYACTGAGCTACGAGAGAGCCTTGCTCTTCCCAGCTGACGGAGAATTTCATCCACACTTCAATCCTCTCCCTCTTATGTTCGTTTGCAGTTCCTTTTCTTGTTCCACTTCACAGAAGAAACTGAAGTTTTCCAGAAACCCCTTCCTCCAGACAACAGAAGGCTTTGCACAAGCCTAGACATAAAAGACGTCTCACAACAGCAAGCAGTTCCTACATACTAAAGGCACCTAAGGCAAGAGCTGTAGAGGCAAAAATACCGTGCTTCGTCTCTCCAGAGGATGCTAGGTGAAACTGGGTGAAGAAGGAAGGGGAACCCAGGGTGGAAGCAATTCAGGCCTGTGCAAACCAAACCCTGTCCTGTGGCTATACCGAAAGCTGTGACATCTTATGTTGTTACTTTAGTAGCAGAACAAGTCAATGCTGCAGACTTCCACAAGAGGCTGGACTGACYAGTCAACCTCTGTAAAATTTGCAGGTGTGTTTGTGCAGGCAGCTCTTACCTCATCCCTCCTTTYCCGGCTAGTCCAGGAACACCCACCGCAGCTTGGGCTGGGGCTAAGAGGAGGCAAAGCAGCCTTCACCTGGCAGCAAGGGTTTCTGTATCAGCACGATCTACTGGGGAAATCTTACATCTAAGACTGTGCCCTCTGCATGCACTCAGATTGTGAAAAGCAGCATGTGATTTCAGAGTCCTACTGTGACGTGAGGGCCAGAACCATCCAGGTGCATGGGCAACTATTACTGAAAGTTAACATCACTCTTTCTTTTGCATTATTGGCTAATTTTATCTGTTGCCAGTTTTTATTGAAACAAGAAAGAAAAGCAAAAA
>NW_028186601.1:2234073-2289032 GCF_003343005.1 Rhea americana | reverse complement strand
AAAGGAAAGGAAAAAAATCTGTGTATAAACTGACAAATATCATCAGGAGACAAAGGTGCAGGAACTGTGCGTTTTGTCTGAGCCAACTGGATTAAGCAGAATCTCTTTAGCAGTAATAGCAATGCCGTGTAAGTATTAAGAATTCCAGATGCCTAAGTAGTAGTAATTTTAATATGAGAGCTTTTCAAAAGGCAAAAACAAGAGACCTCTAAAAGGAATTAACAAAAAATTGCAATTAACAAGCTACATTTAGTACTAAAAAGAGATCTAAAGGGTCTAGTCCTAATACTTAATGACTGCTTTTTTTCATTAAAACGGGAGCTTGTTTTTGTGTGATGCTCTCAATAAAGCTCTCTCTAACCGCACATTTTGGAAAATAATTTACAGAGGCAAATATTGCTGGTACTTTCGGGTCAAAGAATAATCTGTTTGTTTCATTGAATTCTTGGGAATGACAAATTGTCCATGCCTCTGAGTAATGGAAGCTCCCATTTTTATTATCTAAAGCATTCATTACTCATATATTTAATGTAGTGTTATAATTTTAAAATAATTTGCATAAAATGTTTTCAAAATTGCTGGCTCAAGTATCCTGTTAAATTGTGTTGCCTGCTTTTTAACGTATTTAACAACAACTGTCTAACAAAAATATTCTTTATCAGGAGACGGGGAACACTGAAATGCTTTTTCGCTATTAAAAATGTGACCTTTCAAATGGTTTCCTCCAATTGCATACAGTCGATCATTCATTACAGCCAAAGTGTGGATTGCTCGCTTCGTGTTCATGTCCTGTTTTCTGGCCCAGACGTCCATCACAGGGTCATAGCAGTATAGCCAGGGGACGTACTCTCCATTGTGAACACCTCCTGCAAAGTAAATATACTTTTGTTAATTAACGTAAATAAAGACATTCATTGCCTTGCAGCAGGAATTTAGCTCTATGTTTTGGGTTCTGGGTTTTCTTCTATAGCAGCCACAGGAAAAGGAACTTGCCTGAAATATATATCTTGCCATTGTGAACTGCTCCTGCATGGGCTGCCAGAGGTTGCGGTAGGGAAGACACATAGCGCCATTCATTCGTCTCTAAATTATAGCACTCCACGCTGGACAGGTAACCAGTTTCGTTTCTTCCGCCGATCACATACAAGTTCTTGTCAAGGCGGCAGGCGTAGAAACTGGCCCTCCTGGAGCGCAGAACAGAACAAGGCAACAACAAGCCAATTAGCTGTGTCAACGATTCTGGTTTTTTAACTCTGACGCCCTGAGCTAAGAGAGCTGCTACTTCAAATGCTACATCAGACAGAAGTGTCCGGGGGACTCACATGCATACAGCAGTTCTAAAGACTATGTCTGCTTTGCTAATCAAATACTCAAATGCAAGTCCTGTATCAAATGGATACTTTATTTTTGGTGTCAAACAATTAAGCACACATAAATCTGGTGGAAAACACCTTTTTCTAAAGCTGTTTTTTGCTTTTGCACACCCGTGGAAGATAAAAAGGTGCTCATTAATGTTTGGGGCATTACCTTGTAAGGGATATAACAACTCAGTAAGACAAAGTGAAAAATGAGGTAGATAATGTAACAATAATAAATTATCTTGACATTCACTTTCTTTATGGTCCTTCAAGGGTCATTGTTCCCAATTTACTAAGAGAACCACATCATCAAAATTTTTCTTCAATTATCATTTTTTTCTTCTTTCCGCAGTACTGCAAATAGAACAAYTTTCCTTAAGCTAGGCACAACATTACATTTCCGCCTGTTAACTCAAAAAGGTCCCTGTCCACTCAACTAATTTTGAACAAAGTTTTAGCCCCCTGTCTGATTTCACATGCAACTCAGGTATGCAGGGAACTAATTAATTTTTCTGCTCAGGACTGCTGGACTTGTATTAGTTTGTCTTCCTTGTGCCTCCAAAATTAATGGTAAGTGTCTGTTACTGAAGTAAAAATAGAACAGTAGACCATTTTGAGATGCACTGGATTAGACCATTTTGAGATACACTAGGGTAATCCTCTTCCAGGGACAGCTACCCTGATTACTCTGTGGCAGCAAGGACGATAGGTCAGCGGGCTTGAATTTTAAGATGCAATGATATGATAAAGAAAACTGCATGAAAACATAGCTAGACTAGGATGAAATCCTGCACAAAATGTCGAGTGACAAGAATTACAGACCCTCAACCTAAACTTCTTTTCAGAGTGAAAAGCCGTAAGAGTTGCAAGGTCTGGTCCCGACAGCTCTGCAAAACCGGCGCACAGAGGTGTGATTGCAGCTTGCCAAACCCATGCTGTGGCTAACACAACGCTCTTCAGCTCCTGCCTAGGCATCCAGATTTGAAGCAGGTAGCTGTTGCAAATTGCACTACCCATCCCCTGAATCAGAAGGTAAATTCGGGAATCTCAGCGCCCTCATGCACCGTCAAGCTTGAGGCTGCAAACCGGCAAGGCACACAGGGTGAGCTGCAGAGCACAGCACGCAGCGGTGAACAACCCGACGTGCCCTCGCTCCTCCCTCGGTTTTTGTGAAGTTGTGCCCTGACCAGCAGAACRAATAAAGCCTGCTTTACAGTGTCTCCAATCTGCTGGCTGGTAAGGGAGGCATTTAGGTGTGCTTCCTTCAGTGACAGCAGGAACAGGATCCATCTCCTTTACCCAGACATTTTCACAGAATTGGTGGTACACTAACATTGTTGAGGAATTCCCCTTTTTGTTAAATGGGGCTGAAACTGGCTGATGGTTTAAAAGTTGGAGGAGAGGTCAGACAAGCACACGCATGGAAAGCCAGGGAAAAGAGGCTGGGAGTTCAGCGAGCAGGTCTGAGGCCACACTGCTTATTTCTGGCCTCACTTAGGGCTTTGTGCATCTCCGGCAGGGTCCATGCTGGTGAGGAGCTCCGTTACGGAGCACCCCCTTCGCTGTTGCCTTGCCTGCATATGGGCAACATGGATGGTGCAGGCTGGCACCCCTTGCTTCAAGGTATCCTGTGCRACACAGAGAAKGAAACACTGCTGCTGGAATAAAGCWATGGAAGAAAAGGCCACAAAGAGCAGGGCAAGAAAGCTGCTAARTGTCTCCAACTAAACTGATGAATTAAATAAGAACATTTAATTTACCTGTCAATGGGCAGACAGAAGTTGATGGCATATATTGCTCTGCATGATTGAGCAGCAAACTGTGCATCTATGTTTTTAGTCTGATTTTTTATGGAAACAAAGCTTATCTGATTACACTGTATGGGTAACTATGTCTGCCTGAGTGTTGTCTCCTCAACAAAAGTTTGCCAGCTGATTTCACTCTAGGTTGACAGCACGTATAGGTGTTGGAAGTAATCAAGTTCCTAATGCTTCCTGAGAGTAAATCGCAGGCTAGATTCAAGAGTACTTGCCCCATAGACAGGGAACGCTGCAGAGCTCTTGCATCTGGTTAGGCAATGGAGAAGCTGCCCAGGTGAGCACCGTTGCACACGTGTGTGCTGAGAAAAGCTTCAGCCAGGGCTCCTGCTGCCTACCACCACCTTTCCTCAACGCTGCCTACCAAAGAGCACTTCAGCAGAAGTGATATCCCTTATTTTCCTAACCCTAARCCCAGCAGAATTTGGCAGCTTTACTGAGCTCCATACAAGGTGTAGATTGTGTAGGATTTGTTGCCAGCCTTGAAGGGTTTTGAATTTTGGCTTATGCAAACACCTTCTGATGTCTTTTCAATCAGATTTATGGAAATAACCCTAATAAAATGTGCATCAGAATGCATTTTCAAAGCCAAACTCTATGGTAATAAAAAAGGTATATACTCTTCTATACGAATAGCAGTTTCTTCCTTTTTTTCAGTCCAAGCCTAATAAAATAGAGCTAGGTACAACTGGCAGGTATTACTATTTTAACTAGGATTTTGTTAACCTTATTCTGTATGTGTACTCCTGGTTTCATCCACACAGTGTCACTATAAGGAGCAAAAATGAAAGTGTCAGCAAGCTTCACTCTTCTACTTGAATGTGAGTATTTCCCCAGTAGCTCCTGCCACAGAGTTTAACATTTTGTGTTTTTACTTTTCGATGATACACAGTATAAGGGATGCATTTTTAAGTGATGATTTTTTAGATGGCTGTAAAATATGATCCAGACRAAAATATAATGTAGTCATCTTAGCATTGCAATCTTTTCTGCATAAAATTGGGAAGAGACTACSCATTCTAACAAAATAACTGGAATGCACCTTAGGATCTGAATCTGGACAATAAGACAGCTATTTTGTAATCTTCTCCAGTATTTGATGTTCACCAGGCTATAAAATGCTTTTCTTTCAATCCCCCTCACTCAKCAACAAACCCAACTAACTTTTTCTCTTAAATACCCATAAAAAGGAAACATTTCTGACATTTCTTTTTGATTCCCGAAGACAATGAATTTATGCTCTGAAACAGGAAATGCGACTCTCAGTCTGAGATTTAAAACTACCAGAGTTATTACAGATCATCACAACATCTGGGCCTTCTTTCATGGTCATTGCTAGAGAATATGTTTTGCTTTTTTAAAAATACAATAATTTTAATACAGGATAATGTTATTAATACAGCCAGAGATTAAGAAAAAGTGTGAGATTGTTTTATCTCTTTTCTGCCACTTATTTTCTCAGTTCACTCAGCTGCAGTAGGGAAGCCAGCCTGCTCCTTTCCACTTGTGCTTCCTCATGCCCTGGTACAATGCAGTACTTTTTGCTGACAAGCTCTGCATGTGGTCTGTAAATAAAACCCTTTAAACTGGAATGTAAGAAAAAGTAAGGTGTTGTAACCGCTGTTATGCTCCATATACCTTCTCCAGCTCCAGGCTGAGCTGGGTTGAGGGGGTCCCTTTGGCTCCAGGAATAGTATTGGATTGTGGCACTTAGCTGCGGTTCATCCTGTACGTTAAGGTACRGCTGTTATAAGGCTCGCTCTTTCATTAGACTTGTCAGTCTGACTGAACTGTTTTCCAAAAAGCATCCCATTGCTATTGTATTGTTAGGTAGACATGTATTTAATAGCTAATGAATCATTCCCTGCTTCTCTAAAAAACATACACTTAAAAACACCACATACTCTTCAAAAGTAAGTCTTTTTGAGCTGTTCTTCAAATTAAAAGAACCCAACCCTGGCTTRAAACAAAAACATGCTGATGGCTCTGAACCTGTAACGGAATTAGACATTCCTTTATAGTTTGTATAGTGAAATCAATCTGATATAGATTTTATAATATGAGATAAAAGTTTACCCATCAAATATTTCATACAGATTTTTAAATTGAGAACATACTGCCTGTGCACGAGACCCACATTTACCTGGCAGTCATTTCAAATGAGCTGTGATAGTCTATCCAGCCAATTATTCTCACACTAAAATTCCCAAGCAGGTTTTGACTTGATGGACCACAATGACTCAGAGAAGAAGCCAYTAAACTCTCTGTCTCTTCAATGGTGCTGGCGTTACACGAGCACACACAGGGCATGACCCTGGACTCCTAGGGGGACAGAATAGCCTACTGACTTTAATGGGAACCTTATTTGACTAAGGAGCTGGGAATGGGAATTGTGTAAAAGCTCTCTCCTGTTCGTAACACATCTGAGGAAGTCATTAGGGATGAGCAAACAAAGCATTCAACATGTTTAAAAAAATTATTTAAAAATCTCTGTTTTCCAGCAATCAATGATGGACAAGCCTATGAATTATGCATCCTGAACAAAAGAGGTGACAATTAATGCTGTCACAGTAAAACCCCCAGCAAAAGAGACTAGGTATGAGTGGACTATTACATTTAAATAAAACTGTGAAGTGCTGAGATGCTAATACATCACAGTTTATTATTGGGCAGCTGCTAAGCAGTCATAACGCTCTGCAGAGTTTCTAATTCTTGGATGAAGACGGCAGCTTCCACTACAAGACTAAAGGCATATTTAGCACCTGGTATTATAAATTAGATCTGTATTTTCTAGAACTCACCACTACAGAAGTGAAAAAGATGCCATCGTCTGCCTTCTCCAACCCTCAGCCACCTACTTCTGCCTTTGGAGCTCTAAGCTTTCTCAGCAAAATAAACCCAACCCGTCCAGGCAACTGCACGTGTCCCTCAGGAGTTTTACTTGCAGACACTCAAAAGGCCTAATTAGGACTGCCACTGGGCTCCACGTAAGAGCTTCGGCCTCCATGCAAAGCCCGACCTGCCTCCCAGCTCGCTGAGGACAACCTGCACAGCAGCACCCGATCCCACGCACAGYCCCCGAGCCTGCAGCGAGTCACTTCAGGGAGCCGAACCAGGGGGCAGGAGTCACTCTGCTCTGGTGTGATGCAGCAGTTTTTGGTGACCAGCATCACACATGGGTCTGCACGTGGACATAGCTCAGTTAAACTGAATCCTGAACAGGGGCCCTTCAAAAACTCTAAACAGATTTTACCTTTGAAAATTCGAAGAGACAGCCATATTTCCATGCATCTCGTAATACACCCCCCTGAACCACACAGTTGCATTGATCTCAGTGTATTTATGACACCCGATCATTGAGGACAGCAAACCGAAGAAGAGCCAAAATAACGTCAGCACACAGAATAAGGAGAATATCTTAGGGAGGTGGTGTGAGGTATTTTGTATGTAAGATCTGGGAGAAGATGGATGTTTAACCGAAGGATGGACAGTCCTTTGAATGTTTTTTTCATAAAGCTTTATAACTTTGTATTGCCTAGCTTTAAGATAGTCTTCATGAAGAAACATGCACCATTCACTTCAGGTTTGGGGGACTTATTTCCCTGTCAGAGCAGGAACAGGGATCCAGAGTTAATTTTAAGCCACTTTTACAGGTCACTGCTCAAGTTCACACGCAGTGAAGTACTACTCTTCAGTACACAGTAAGATTAAAATGTATGCTACTCTAATAYGCCCTGACTGACAGCAACTTCAGCCAAAGACCACCTAGGATCAAGAGTCCTCTGACAGGGTGAGCCAGGTTGAGGAGAGCTTCTCCTCAACGGCTGGTGCGGTGAAACAGGATGGGGTCAACATGTGAAAGGTTTCTGTTCTACATAAGACATCTGACTATAATTACTCTTGTTTACTGCTAACTCATCAAGACATTTCAGTCAGGAAACATGACAGGACACTACAGAGACTTCAAAAAACCCCTTCAGATCATACTCAGGCAACCAGTAATTGCACAAAGTCCGTGGCTATTTTACATCAGTTAGCACCACAGGATTTGGCATCTGGACTCGTGAATTTGGAGTATTTAAAAAAATGAGGAGACAAAGGAGAAGCAACTGCACACTGCAGTTTTATCTCCGTACTTTCAATGCTTCTGCAGGCCTCTTTACTCCCAGAACTAAGCCAAACCTCAGCTGCTCCTAGGATAATAAAACATATTCTGAAAAACACGTAGTAGGTTTTTACCTCTCTTGCATGGGTGGAAGTTGTATCCAGCTGTTAAACCTGGGATCGTATCGGCTAACAAAGTTTGTACTGTGTTTCCCTGTAAAGATAGATTATTTTGACACTCAGCTGTTTGTTTCAYGTATTTAACATCATGATTATAATACATATTACATACACTTCACAAGTTGACAGCTTTTATGAAGGGTTCCCCCTTTTAAAACAATGTATGATTTCACTATGTGTACAGTAATAATTCTACAAACAGGGCACTACAAGGTTTGAATTAGCAATTGTTAGCAGTAAAAGTAGACAGAGATTATTCTTGCTCTCTGTAATAAAACCTTGAAAATGTGTATTTAGCTATAGTTACAAATGCTGTGGTATTTCCATAGTCATAATAAATCACATCACTAAACAAAATTACTGTCCAAAAGAGGGCATTTCTGCGGTATTGCTATGATGAGACTATTTTGTGTCAGGTAGAAAAATCATAGGGAGAATATGTGTTTTTATTTCTCCTCACTTCAAGCCTATGTGCAACATGGTGAAAAAGATTGCGCAAATAACCAGGAGCTGCACAAGCCATCAGCATGGGGTATGCAGTATTTGCACAAGGTGGTTTATTCTACCATCTACTTTCAGTGTAAGTTCAGAGGAGTTACACATGTGCATCGAAGGGGGAATATACTCTTAGGGTTTTATTCCAAGTGTGTTAGCTAAAATAGAAACATGAGCAAYATCCACCCACTAACTAGCTTATTCCTGCTGTCAAGCCCCAGAATTGTATTCATGTCTTCACGATATTAAGATTTCACCTTATTTTACATGCAGATTGACATCAAAGCAAGAAAACTGAAGCAAGAGAGTGCACGGCAATTTCTTGTAACACCTGAGACTTCAACAGATGAGGATCTTGGAAAAAAGAAACCTTTGTTTATGTATCTGTGACTAAAAAATTGAATTAGAGGCTTCAGAGGACAGCAGAATATCCTWCCTGCATATGTCACAGTTATATAAATGGTCACTGAGTATCCTACAAGGTGAATATTTTTGCATTGGAAAAGCCCCTRTGGGATTGGCTCTCTTTGCTTGTTTCTTTCTACATACACTTCAGTCTACATAAACAAACTATCAATCAGGATTGTAGAGAAGAATAATGGTACAGCTAAAATTTATACTAATAAGAATTTAAGATCATRTTCTATAAGGAAATAGAAAAAGAAAACATGTTGACCTCTCCTTCTGGAAGCAAACTCATTCTCTCACAATTAAAAGCATGTTCCATATGAGAAGAAGAAATCAGATGACTGATGAATAATGCAGCATTTCCCTTCAAATCCAGCATGGTGCCTACTGAGGACCAAGGTCCCAGCAAGCTGAGCACTACTCAAACACATCTCATAGGGTGAGATTCCCATACACTAAGGGCAAGTGGTAATTTTGCCATCAAGTTAGTGAAGCCACACTTTGTTATTGGTCCCTATCTGAATTCTTTTAGTCTAAAAGACAGCAAAAACCAGCCATTGAGAACTAYAGATTCAATAAGCAGCAAAAGCAATAATCGCAGGCATCTGACTAGCTCCAGGTCTCATTGTTTAGGACATTTATTAATCTATTTCTATTACAAAAAGAAGATTTACAAAACAATGTAAGTGTTTATCATAAGTTTGGATTTCTGCTAGAAGGATCTAATGCTGGTCCTTCTGAATTACTTTTGACTTCWGTGGTTCATTGGTTTCATAGCAGCTTTTAATGGTGGCCATACAAACCTCATATCCTGTACAAGTGTTACGCATGTAGAGGATTGCATAGTACATGGTGGCAGATATTTCCAGTAAAATAAGAAGTTTTTAATGAGCCTAGAGTGGTAATACAGGATATAAATCTGGTCACTTCATGGGAAGAAAGATGTAACCAGACCAGAAGGGGCACAGAGATGTCTCTAGGATGACAGGAGTAGCAGAAATCTAAAGAACTTGGCTTGTTGTATCTAGCAAAACAAAAGCTGAAGGGGGATGGGAATGGTGTCTATAACACAGAAGAGGAACAAACCTCCAGGAGGGGAAAACTATCAAGCTAAAGGCCAACTTTGGCATGAGAACAAGGTGATTTAGACAGTCAAAGAATACATTTAGACTGGAAATTAGAATTGGTTAGTCATTTAGAGCCATTGGGTTCTGTAACAGCTTTCCAAGAGGAGTAGTGGGGGGCTAAAAATCCAACTGCTTTTAGGAGCTTASAAAATTTACAAAGAGGGACTATACAATGGCTGTGAAAAGGACTTGATGACCTATTTAAGCTGCCTGGTATAACTGTTTTCATTCCAATTTAATTTTGGAATTCAGTTTGAAAGACAGCTTGATCTATTATTTTGCCTTGCTCATCACTCAGGAAGTGTGCACACATTAGGAAACACTTGTCAGAACCCATAAACTGCAAGGAGTAAACAGAAATCAGAGATAGGAAATCAAAAGAATGGCAGAAAAGAAGATAGACGCTGCTCTCTGCAGGAAGGTCTCTGCCCCCATGTCAAAAGGCGAGGGCTCTGCAGGTTGCAAAGGCTGGTCCTAAACCCACACTAATACTCTGCAACCTGCTCTCATCAGCATTCACTTGYGGAGGGATCCCTTGTGACTGGAAATGCAGCACGAGGGGCACACAGATGCTCCCTGTGGTCAACAAGGCGCCTCAAGATCTACAAGCGTGGTGGCTGAAGAAGTGCATAGTAAGCCTTCAACTTCCCCCTCTCAAAGATAACTCCATCCACTGAAACAACACATTCTCCTGCAAACTGACATCTTTGCAATGCTCTGGCAGGACAGTTCCAGTTAGGTCCATTTAAAGCCCCTACTGTGCTATAAAAATAGCAGACAAGGGCCTTTATATAAATGTAAATGGGTATAAGTGAATAGTCCYCATCTAGTCGCCCATTTAGAGTAAATTAGTTTGAAGAAAGAACTAGGCCAGCAACAGCACAGGATATAGYTGACAACTGACACCTTTCAAGTCCACTTTTTGTGAAGAGAAAGATCCATTTCTCTTGGGGTACATTCGTAAAGAGATCAGCATCAGTAGTGCTCCTATCTCTTCTATTCCTATCTTTTCTACAGACAAATTGCAACTATCTGGTTCTCACAGAACAAGGATGTTGTTAGACTTCTGGTAGCAATGTCTTCATTTCAAGACTTGATCTAGACCTAGGTGGTCTTAAAATTAAGGTTCTATCCAGCTTATGAATCACCTTGTTATGACAGCTGTGTTCAGCTCCTACTTTAGACATGGGATACGTACCCCTCCTTAGGTCTATCCATTACTCTGTGACTCAGTATCCTCATCTTTAAATTGTAGATGATAATATGTCTTTTCTTTCACCCTTCATGTGACAAAGCTATTTAATTTTAAACTGTCTGGAACAAGGTCTGCCTCTATTATCCATATGCCTATCATCAAGCACAACAGGGGCCCTCAGTTGTTGAATGCAGCTGATACTCCTAATAATAATTGTCATTAATGCTATCTCCTGCTTAACATAAAACTCAACAATAGAACTGAAGGGCTCTTCTCCTAAGACATTTAGTGATATTTTTAACTACATCGGAAATATGCTTATAGGGTGGACTGGATTGTTTGTCTCAGATTTTAGGAAGTGAACAGATGTAACAATTTTCTATAATTTGGTTTAGTGCAGATGCTGAAATGGGGCATTCACAATAAAATATATGCAGTATATGTAATTTCAGCTGGATCCTCTGGTGTTTTAAAGTAAAAATGTGTACCTGCAAGCTGTTTTATGGTTTCTCAGTCATAATTATCTCTGTTACACAGACTGCTACAACTACAACTCTTTCTTTGTGTGTAAGCTTTTTAACAATGTCTTGACAATTTTGTGAATTTTGCAAGGCATGGTATTCTCCTTTTGCTTTGCTCAGAAGCCTGTTAAATTGTTTAATTTCTCTTTGCGGTAAATTTATGGAGTAATCAAATCAAAGAAGGTAGCAGCAGATAATCTATATGAGAAGCTCTTGCACAAGACTGAAAAAAGGACCAGTTTAAGAATCTCAGAGTCTAGATAATTAACACATTAACAACTTTAGCTGCAAGTATCTGACTTGACAATAGAAAAGAAGCATTCATCTACTGCAATTGCATTATTATATTATGACTGGAAGGAGACTGGAAATGAAGGTTAAAATTCTTAACAGCTGCTGCCTGGTGCATGCACTTGAAAGAGTCTGTTCTGCTGCCTGTGGCATTTCTCAAGGGATGTGGAAGCTGATGAATGACGGTGATGCTAATGCTAAAGTACCAGATATTTATTACATCACTATCTAAATGTAGCCTTGACTAGTTCAACATTTAGGTTAGGGTTCCTCAAAATCACTTGCTAATGATRGAGTAGCCAACCTGACAGACAGATGCAGAAAAGTAGATACTGTTCATGTCTTTTAACATTATATACATACCATTAGGGTTCCACTGGTCTTCCCCTCCCAGTACGAACAAGAAGTTTTCCACTTCCACGACACAGTGATGGGCACTGTTATATGGCATAACTGCAAATGAAACAAGGATTCTTTATCAGCTCAGGGCACTGATTCCATAAGATTTTTCCAAAGGTACAAAATACAATACTGGAATTAAATCTGTAGGGAATAATAGGGGAATGCATCACCCCAAGYGTGTTCAATGAATTAACAGCAGACAAGCCACTTATCAATCATTTCACATCATTCRATCTTGCAAATAGCTGAGGCAAAAAGCTGAAATTCTGGTCCCTCCGCATCCACACACCTGTCCACCTGCCCTCTACGCTGGTCTAAAAACAACTTATATAAAGGGRTGCAATTGTCTCATATTTTCCTGAAAGTAAACAGCTGCTAGGAATCCTAGTATGCTAGGAAACATTAAGAAAACCTCAGCCCAGCTTTGTTCCGTTGGTAATGTTTCCACAAGAAAAGTCAGTGTGTTCAGTAGCTTTCTATTACACAGCAATGAACAAGCTGCATTTCCATACAGTTTTAAGTTTTTAAATTAAGGTCCTGCTGATTTAATGCCTTTCCAAATGTATACGCTTAATTTCCTGTACAATGTCATTAGCAACACAATCACACATTTTCTATTCATCTAATCAGGAAGCCCTTTGTTAACAAAGATCAAAACTGTGGCATTAGGTTTGCAATATGGGTTTTTTGGGGGGAGATGTTGGGATTACTGCAGACCAGCTACAATCACAATAAACTATTTATTATTTAATTTATGTTTCCATTACAAGTACTAAGACACAAAAAATACAGGGTGCACATATCCATACGGTGCACATATTGCTCTGCTGTGCCATACARCACTATTGTAATATTATATGGTAAATGTAGACACAGCATTAGTTGTCATACCACATGCAGTAGTTTTGGCCCAGTGACACCAGTAGGAAAAATGATGTCCTTGTTCAGCTCATCATATGGGCACCTTAAATCTAGGTGAGGACAAATGGGGAGGTGATGTGCATGTACAGGCAGGGAACTTATTGCTTGACACGGATCAACAGAGCACTTAGGAAACCAGTGCAGTGGGAAATCAATATGACTCAGGGCCAGCTCTTACTTTGTGCTCTTTTGCCAATGCCAAAAAAAAGGAAAAAAAAAAGGCAGCCTATCTCACACTTGGATTATTTTGGGTGATATATCTCTCATTTCATTTGTTTTATTATCTTTTATTTTTCTCAAAATGCAGTTGTGCAGTATAGCATATGCAAATAATAATAAGAAACAGGCACAGCTTTGTTATTTAGGACACATTTTCTTAAAGATCAAGTGGGCTCATTTAAGCTTCTTACTGAAGTTTTTGCCAAGGCAATGATGAATAAGTAAGGTACGTTTTTAGTTTTCAGTAAAGGTCGAATATCATTTTCATAGTCTATGCTCTTACAAGTCATATAAGCAATTCTTAAACTGGGCAGCTGGGTTCAGTAAAAATGCATTAATTAAGGTTATTTGTTACTAGTAAACTGTGTATAACTAGGAAGTAATCCTACACCAGGCACTGTATAAGTAGTAGGATGAAAGTAGGAGAAAGAGAGAAATTTCTGATAYCTTCTTAGCTCCCAAATCATATTTATTTCATTCTTTAATCTCAGTCATTTTCTCATTTTAAAATCTTTCTTCCCTCAAAAACCCAGAACTTTCTTTGACTTTGTGGATGCTTGTATTACAAAATGAACTTGAGTTTCCCACAGGAAATTTGTTGTCTCCCTTAGATGCTTGCTGGGGTGCCCTTGCCAAGAAAAGACTCCTTAAAATCAGTCAGCAGGGTCTTTGATTTTTACCTAACCCACTGCTCTATTAYGTTTTCAAATGATGCCTAAGCCAACGTTTGAACCCTCAAACAAGTTCTTTTGGCCAATTTGAAGGGATACAGCATTTATCGAAAAGAATGGTGCACACATGCATATTTTTCTCATTTTGTATTTTTATTTTTGCAAACACTTTTGTTTATTTATCCTCCATATTGATACAAACAGGGCCAGTAGAGGAAGAAATTATATTTTAAGCTTTTCTGCCATTCCTATGCATATAAACTATGCAATAAGACTCCCACACTTATGATGATAATTAAACCTTGAAAACTAAGGGCTTAATCCTGGCTCCTACTTAACTTGATGGCAACATTCCCACTGATAGGGGATTGGGCCCAAATGACCTGAACTATCATCTGTAACTCATGGGAAAGCTAAAGGGAAGTTTGGCTACGGAAGGGTAGTAGTATTGGGGAACCAGAAGGAAAGGTGACTAGAATAAAATATTGCAGACCTTTGTTACGACTTTTGTTTCTTACAGAGCTTTGGGGAAAACCCTGTTCTCAGCCACACAAATCTGRACTGCAATCATGCTCTGCTGCCGCCGCCGCGGTCGGAGGAGCCAMGCAAAACAGGGAGAGAGGGCAGGACAACACTGTGAAGATCTCCGAGGGAGTTTCTGTGTGGAAACTGTGAAGTCACCAACATTGCAGCCTTTCTCCCTGACCATTTTCAGAGGCCGTCTTAATCCCAAATCCTACACAGAAATCAGAACTGTGGGAATAAGCAACATTTTTAGAGCTACAAAATGCCCTTTGAAAGCAGTAGGAAACTTTTGTTATAAACCAGAACTCCTTATGAACAGATGTCTGTACGGGACCTAACTTTTGGTAGACACAGTCAAAATCAAGTGCCAAGGAGCATGCTAAATTCAGCTTCCAGCAGCACCCATCTTCTCAAGCTCCCTGGGGTTGCCAGAGTGTAACAGGAAGAATTTGGCCCATTGCGCAGTCTGRCCAACTCATCGTTTTCATTAATTTTACACCAGCCTTTGTCTCCTGTTTTGTTTTAATAATGTGAAAATCACATCTTCTCATTTTTAGATTTCAGCTCAGTGGAACACCTGCCTGCCCAGCAAAAAGGGTATTTGAAGAGAAGTTTGTACGCCACGCTCAGACACAGCCCAGTGTGAGTTTTTAGCGTGTCAGTCAGTGAGTTAGAGGGAAAGGGTAAGGAGAAGCTAATCAGGATGAAATGAGATTAAAGGCTGTCTAATTTTACAGCAACTGTGATCCATCAGCCACTGTGAAAGTGACAGTGGAAATGAATGATGGAGACAGACAGGTGGGGCTGTACATTTCACTGATTTATCCTCAAATGCACTGGGCCTTATTTTATTGAGTGAACATGACCGCATTTATCATGACTGTCATCTAAACCCACTTCCCTCCATTTAAAAAGGTCACTTTACTAGGAGGGAGTAGGATAGAGGCACTTTCAAAACAGATTTGAAAATTAATAACACATGTTTATAAAACCCTGTGCAAGAATTCTCAACTTTAATAAAGACCAGTTTAAAAGGAAGGAGAAAAGACTATTAAACAGAGGAAAAGATAAAAAAGTCATGGTCCTCTGAGAAACATGCTTAGCTACCAAGGTGATAGGTGCTAGAGCATTACTTGAGACAGACAGATATAAACAGATTAGACAGAGTAGGCAGAAATCACCGCTCCTAATCCCCTGCCCCTCATACACACTTTCCAAAGCTCTGGAAGCCTACGGTTAACAAACTCACATTTTTCTGGACCAAGAGCAGAAACAAGTCCTAGAGAAGACAACAGTCCCACCAGCCCTCTGCAATTTATGAAGGACTCCTTAGCACTCAGAGCCAACTTCTCAGATACAGGTAAAAAACATTCAGAGCTTTTTAGGTCAAAATCATACTTTCCATTTACACTTGAGAATGATCTGGAAGGTAGTGGAGTTGCAAGAGCATAGCAGGATTTGTTAAGAAACACTTCATTAAACAAAAGACAGTGACATTGTTCAGGAGTGTCACTCCTGGATGTTCTCCAGACATGGATGCAGGTAGGAGATACAGCAGCACTCCGCGTATTAGGATAGCTGTCCTAGGCAAAACTCCTTGCATATGCTAATCCTGCTTTCAAATCCAGAGTCTACCACTTATAGCCAAATGCTCATGAAATAAACTGTGCTTAACTGTAATAGTCTTGAAATCAGCCAGACACAGCAATGCTCCAGAGACACCCCCCCCCCCCGCTTTTTAATCAGGGTGACAGTGACACATCTCACTTAGCTAACGAACAACAATGTGCACTGTTCACCTTACCTAATTTTGCTTAGTTTCTGAGAACAACTGCACATTTAGGAAACAACATCTGCTTGTTCCCACRTATTTCTCAAGAAATCATCAATTCCTCCTTCTCCTTACAATCGACTTCTACCTGTCTATCCTCACTTCAACATTAAAACTAGTATGGAAGAAGAGGGAACAGGAGTGGCATTTCTCAAGAGCAGGAGGGACAACCTTTGGTCCCAGGAAATCTCAAGGTTGTGATACAGCCCATAGGCATTCCCTTCTCACTAAAAACTCCYTTCAGAAACCGAATTTGATTCTTCTACTTAGTGCAAAAGAATTTGTACCCATAGATTTTTCATTGTCCTGAACAGTTTGTCTCTTTGAATTATAGGAGGAGGTACTATGATGAAAGCAAAGAAATCTTCCTCAGCTATTGCACAGCTTGAGCATAGCCCCTTCAATACTCACTATGCACCAAGAAGTCATGCTCATCGTATCTAACAATCTGTGCAGAGGACACAAGAGAAGAGTCTGTATCAAAGATGAAGATGTCATTACCAAAGGACAAAAGGAGACAATGATGACCTTCCACAACATTAACAGCATAACCTGTTGGCTAGATAATATTGAACCACTGCAGCCGGAAAACTGGGTAGTTTTAATGCACCCCAGAGGGCAGGTTAGTATGAGAAGATGTTTCATTCCAATACAAAAGATATCTACAAAAAAGCTTTAGAAGATTGTGATTTGCTCATGGCAAAGGCATAATATTCATTTCATTTCCAATCTTCTCCCCCACATTTTAGCATGATTACTGTCAGTGCAATTATTTGCTATATCAGATACTGTTTGCCTTTTCTTTAGTTCATAAATTATTTGCATGAAAACTATGCATTTACTACTGTATTTGTTAGTTGATATTACTCACCGGGGAGGTTATGCAAATAAATGCTAGGAGTCCTCTGCAAACTGTTCACTTCAATTGTTAGTTATTTAATAATTGTGGGGAAAGACTGACCACAGTAAGTATGTGGCATGAAATTCTAGTTTCAGAAATTCTATAGTGAGAATTTTGCCATTGACTTAAAAGGTATCATTATTTCATCCACCAGTATATTCTGTTCACTAGATAACAAAATTTAGAAAGGGAGAATAATGAATGGTAAGTAGCAAATACCTCTGTTATCATACATACAATCAAATTGCATTCAGCCATCTCAGATTCAAGCAAATGCCATGAACTGCTTCTTCCAGTAAGAAACCAGTGCCTTCACTGTGAGCTCAACCTAGGGACCTGGGACAATCCAACCGCAGTCATCACAAGCAAAAAATTCTAAAATTATCAGGATGAAGCCCTATGCCTCAAAGTCACCTTCTAGAGCAAATACCAGGAATTGTTATGGTCCATGGAGAACTCCACCAGCTTAGCTAGAAATTTCACAATCTCTTCATCCCTGTGCCAGTTCTCTGTCAACTCCATTCAAGCACTCACAGCACTCACATACAGGATGGGCACAGAGCCTGAACTTCAACTGAGGCTGTAGGTAACCAAAGTCAAAATGCCACCCAAAATCTATCTTCAATTCAAGAAAGTACTAGCAAGAAGTCAGGGCAGACGGAAGTCCTAGAAATCATTCAAGATATAGTCAATATATTAATGAAAATACCACATTTTTTAATTCAGTTGTTAACAGATGTTATTTCAGCACATTCTTTAGAATAACACCAGCCAGGATGGTTCAGCTTGCTTCTCAGCTTAATTTTTTTAATGTTAAATTTTCCATACGTGAGTGTCTAAAATAAGACACCTAAACTCATACTGAAGCATCATATCAGGCACACATGACCAGTGTTCCTGTCATCCACAGCTCCTCCTGAAATAAATTGTTTTGAAGTTACTTGGACGTGATTCTGAGTACAGATCTGTCTACTTCTATGAGGGAAATTCACACAACTGCAGGAAGCTTTACTGGGCTTTCAGCAAAAATCTGATCATTCACAAGAACAAATTCTACCTATATATTGTTAAAGCTGCAAGCACACATTTGGGCTTCATTCAAATAATAAAATAAAGTTGGCCACTCAGATCAGCAGTGCTGAGTTTCCACCTTAATATTTGATGCTCCTATATCAAAATCCTGACATAATCGTTGGTGTGCAACGTTTAGGAAACCTGTGCATTCCCTGCTGTGCCCACCCTCCCCTTCAGTGGAAAGAACTCCATGCAGCTGAACTTCCAACACAACATCTGAGAAGCAAATGCGAAAGAACACACCAAACTTCTTGTCAGGGAGTGGAGCAGTAGGATATTGTACAGTCCTGTGGGAATGTTAAAAATGACAGTTTTGGGAACCATGAACAATTCCCCTTGTTTTGTTATCCTCTACTTACAYGCTAACCTGCTGAAGGCTGACCATGCCCACCCAGATCCCTCCACTGATTGCACTTCATCTGGAGGCAGACAGTTTATCACGCAACGCTTTTTGTCCACCACTGTGAATCATGCAATGTTACCTCAGACAGTTTTTCCCCAGTAGAATATGCTGTATACCTACTCAGGCCTAGATTTATGGTCTCTAAAGTAGAGTCCAATATATATTAGTGGGGAATGACATCTCGTCACATTGTAATAGTCTCATGATGAAACATTCATGTGTGACACTTCACACAACAAAATTTCCTCATGGAAGAAATGATGAATAGCCCCCGATGGGATAACACCATGGCACAGTCACTAGAAAGCTCCAGAAAGAAATACCACATTGTCCCAGCGGAGACTTTCAGATCCTCCAAGATAGCTACCGAAGGAAACGTGTTCCCTTTACTCACAGTGCTAAAGACCCCAACCAGGAGTGGTAATGCCCAACTGCTTGTTTCCAGTAGCATTAGTTCATGGCTCAGTTTCCATCTGACCCTCAGATACTTGCATTTCCTGGTCTCCTCTGAAGCTAACCTTATATGCTCAGAACAACCACAAACGCCCTTGCATTTCCCTGGCAGGATCCTGTGCTGCTCACAGACCTACAGTTTTAAAAGAACTCGTCATGCAGAGATGCACTGGGCCCTCATTGCTCAAAACACTGAATGTTTCACAGTCTTCTCTCAGTCTCAGTACTTCCCATCCTACTTGCTTTCCACTTGCTATAAGATTTTTTTTTTCAGAAGACCCAAAGTTGTTTTTCTTCCCCCTAGGTCTGAAGTCATTCGAGGAGAAGAGGAAAATGTGATTTTCCTTTTGAAAAATTCTACATGCCTCCATTCCATCATATTAGCAGTGCATTGCCCATACACTTAAAAGCTCAACCATAATAGCCAAAAGTGAAACTTTAAACATCTCACTGCTATGAATTTTTGGACTTTTCTGTTTAAACACTTCAATATTTGCAGTCAAAACATTCTGTCTACAAGAGAATCCAGCACATACATGAAGCACCAGACATGAAGCAGAAGAGAGTAGAAGTATCTGTCCAGTGCTTACCAACAGAAAAAAGCCTGAAAATGTCTACTTGCCCAGAAGACATAAGCCAGATACGCAGGGTATCTAAAGCAAAGCTGGGAAAGTCCAACAAAAGTTCCAGCATCCCTATCGTACTGTATGCAGAGGCAGGAATGTCCATGCAATAATGTACTAACGTACTCAGTAATATACTAAAAAATTTTTGCATTTCTGGAGTCTCTGCACTAGAAGTTTCAAGGCAAGTTTCAGGATCACAAGAAGACACTGAGACTCTGATGGGCAGGACATTCAGACAACATRTTGTCAGGGCCTGAGGGCATGAATAGTCCTTAAAGGCCATAATCAGCCTCCTCTAGGACATCCCCCTATCCCTGCCCAGGGCCCAGGGTCTCTATTTTGGCTCAGACTGGGGAACTCYGTCCTGGGCTGTGCCACACTGCAGCCACGTGCCTATTTCCAGGCCTGTCCYTATCTCCCCTTGCTCCTGAAGAGACTCCCCTGGCTGGACCTGACTGCGATCCATCGCTGGCCATGCCCAGGGCTGTCAATGGGGCCCATCAGCAGCCCCAGCTCTGCCATCATGCTCAACCCCCTGGGTTCCTCCATCTCTCAGGYCATCCACTTCATGGAGCTGCTGGCCCTCACTGCGCCCTGAGGTGGACCTGCAGAAGGGGACATGTTGGGCAAAGGTCTGCAGCCTGGGCATTCATCTGACTCCACACAGTCCCATTAACTCTGAGYAAAAAGACACTTAGAGATGTTCTGGCAGAACTTAAAGCCAGTATCACCATTAAAATGCTTAGATAGAGGAAGGAGTTCAGGTACCTGGAAGTGAGTGTCTTACAGGTGATACTTTTTCATGTCAGACAAATAAGTATGATTTATACTGCTTCTGCTCAGGATGGACAATGAGAGCTCATTTTAAAAATATTAACCATGKGGCAAGCAAATACAGAAGGCAATACAAAGAATCAACCCATGTAGATTAGGGAACATGAAAGACAAGGTTCCCCAACAGAAACCAGGCAGAAGTGGTGTTCTGCTAAAACTCTCCCTGCAGATGGGCTCTCAAGGAWGGGAAATGGCAGACCCACCCACACTTTCCACATTCAGAGAAGGAAACTTGACTCAGCTAGCAAAATAATKCTCTTTTGTAAAAATGATACACTTGCTCTTGTGAATCTATACATAGGAGGCAAAATAAGAACATCTAYCTGAATAAAATCCATCTACAGATGAAATTTGTGTTAACTTTCTTTTACCTTCTATAATAATAGTGTTGTTTAATAYTTTCCAATGAATTACTGTTATGTTATGACACCTGCTCATAAAGGATCAGAAAATATTGTTCCTTATGAGCATTCATACCAGAAATTTTGTTCTGTCATCTCAAAAACTCTTTGTGGATTTAGGAAGCATCCAAAGAGGAAACAGAAGCAAAGCCATGTTTCTTAAGATTAAATATCAATATTGTAACACAAATAGCTGCCATTTAAATCAAGTGGTGTCAAAATTCATGGACTAAACCCTGTACGCGTAGAATGACTCACAAATAATTCACAAATGACACATCAGTGCATGGTCACGGGCTGCTGACAAATAGGATAAAAGGTGAGGTTAATTTAAATCACTGTTCATGCTGAGACTGTAGGATTGGACATGTACRGTATAGTGAATTAAGTTATTTTTATGATTAATCTCAAATACTTTGAAAATATGCCACAAAGTTCCCTAACCTGGCTTGTATTCCTTGCTAAAGGAGTTAGTTTTGTAAACTATACTGTTCATAAAAGTATCAATTTCAGTTATTCAGGTGAAGGGAAACTAGGCCTGAGACAGAAAGTCTGTGTGAATACATCCAGGATTCAGCACGCTAATAACTGTGGCCATGACTTGATTTTTGTGGAGACTGAGACTAACTTCAAGACCAGAAATTAGAAGGAGCAGCCAGGCATGGGACAAGGTCAGGTCCCATGGCATGGACACGGCAGATCCAGACTGGAGGAAGAGATGGGAAAATCTACGAACACAGCAGCAGGTCCCGATCCAGAGCCCCAAATGCAGGACACTGCATGTGGTTTTTTTAAGTGCATTAAGTTTAACCTAGATCTGGTCCCCAATGAGCTTCGCCGTCTGGCCTCACAAATTGGACGAGGGGGTGGTGGAGCAGGACCCAGAGGCTGTGGGAAGAAGGGTAGGACTGATGTACGGGTAGCAGCGCCAGCTTACAGCGCTAGTGAAATCACAGCCTCAGCACACAAATCCAAACCATTTAAATGAATCTAACCCAGCATTGTGGTGGTCCTGCCCCTCTCACAGCCCAGGCAGTCGAGGCCCCTCTTCATGCCAGCACWGCCTCTCATCGGCACCCCCTCAGTGAGCCTTTGAAGGCAATCACCTGGCAGAAAAAAAAGAACAGAAGCAAAAGAGTAGATTTTCATTTTGGTTTAATGTCCTGAACAGGCTCACCAAGGGATCAAACTAGTTCCAGCACTGACAGAGGAGGAGGCGGGATCACCCGATAAGATCTAGGGGAAAGAAACTTGAAGGGCAGCGATAGCTTCATCTGCCATAAAATTGTAGCCCCAGCACAGGGGATGAAGCTGCCCTACGRAGGAACGAGGTATCAGTGAGCAAGACTCCTGGCTCTAAGCGACTGTTTCATTTCTGGAAGGAATGTGGTGAGGGAGAGAGGGGACCCTGCCTTCTGCCACACATTTTTACTGCGGTGCGAGATAAGTCCCTGAAGCTATGTTTTTCCATACCTRCCTTTTTCCCCTGTTTGGGGAACACTAATAATGTGTGTTGTGTTTCCCAGTGCCCGATCTGATCCCTGTGTCTAATACGCAGGAGTGCCCCATGCTCACTGCTGTGACCGAAATGAGTGGGAGAGGCAACCTTGGCAAGCAAGGTCTGAGGTGTCTTGAAGTGGGCACCCCAGCTCTAGGGATACCTTTGACTTTAACCTCGCCTCACCTCTGCTCCTTATCTGCAAAATGGAGATCGCCAATCCCCACAAAGAGGATGGTGCAAAAACATAACAGGGAATGCCTGTGAAGCGCCTGGGCCCTGTCGTTGCAAACACTGTGAAGAAAAGCTGGTGAGGAAGATCTGCCTTCAGAACAAGATTTTAGTCGCTTGCAATAGGCGGGATCGACGTGCTGAGCAACGGAGGAACAATACTGTGAGCAGAAATTCAGCACGGTCCCTTCTGCGCACCGACACGTGACAAAGAATGGTGTGTGGCACTGTTACAGATCGTATCTTAATGTCTAGGCAAGCAAGGCTCAATTAGGCCTAATTCCCCCATTTCCAGAGGGCTTGATATTGCCATCTTTCTAACGCTCTTTTTAAGTAATCTGTGCTGGATCTAAGTAATTTTGTAGGCGGTACACCCTGTTTTGACAGGCGGCTAACTCCTGCAGCTATTTCGGCATCTCTGCATCTGTCAGGAAGGGGCTGCAGAGAGTCCAAAGTCCATCAAGCCAACGGCACCAGTTGCAGGGCCGTGTTGTCGCATTCCTCGCCGGGCTCCCTTTCACCCAGCAGTTTTATCCTAGGCCACTAGATGGTGTGCGCTGTTCTCGGCTTCCCCCTCCCCCCGGAAAAGCGCTTTTTACATTATTTCGGGGGCTTTAGGTTTTAGAGCCAACCAAAAACAAAGAGGTGGTGAAATGCAGCACAGGAAAAAAAAAAAAAAAAAGGCGGTGGGAAAGGCAAGAAGAGAAATGGAGCACRCAGAACCCAAGCGCCCGCGCGACCCTTCTGCCGGACGCCGGGTCCCGCGRCTCCTGCTCACTGCGGCGGGCACTGCGAGCGCTCCGCAGCGCTCAGGCTCTAGCCCAGCACCAGTCATACCTGCTTGGCCTCGTCTTGTCCCAGCTCCCCAAACCCAGACTGCTCGAGCATCAGTCAGCGATTTCCCTGGCAGCCCGCGAACGTCTCCTTTTCTACTCCGCACTCTGGTCCCAGGAAACACCTCGGGCACCGTTCCCTCCGTCGCCCAGAGCCCACCACACCTCCCTCTCCCACTCTCTCTTTTTTAATAGTGCTCTGGAAGCTGGGTAACAGAACGCCCTTGCTTTCGACATGGAGAGCGCGTCCTCGTTACCGGAACGAGGAGGGGCAGAGGGGATGCGAGGAAAGTGTGGCACAAAAAAATCTCCTACAGGCAAAAAAAAAAAAAAAAAAAAAGAGACCTCCTGAAATAGTCACTCCTTCTCAAGGGTGCTTTGCTCAGCGTTAATCCAAAACCAGATAGCATGAAGGCGGCCATATTACAGGTCTCTTCTTCTTTCCCCAAGAAGGACTTGCAAAGGCACCCAAAAGTTAAAGCGTGCCCATTCTGTAAGGAACAGCTTGGGATTTACTTCTGTATACCCTGCCTGCTGCATTACGCCTGCTCTCACTCTTTCCCCCTCTCCCAACTACTTAAAGAATTTTCTCTCTCCAGAAATGACCCATTGCAGCAGGAACACTACCTGTTATTAAACCCATATATAAAATACAGCCAAGTCCTCCCTGTCAACACGCAGCTTCGTCCAACCTCCTACCAACATGCAGATATACTGGATGCCCCATAGAGCACCTTCTCAATACCCAGCCTTGCCATGCCCTGGGGACTCCTCTTCCATGGCCAAGAGAAGGGGAGCCAAAACAGAGGATCATTTTGAAGCCATTCTTTTATTTCTCCAGTCTGGCAAGGATAGAGAAATTTATATTTCCTCCTCTCATTGAGCAGAGGAAGCCTGTCTCAGGGCACAGCTGCAGCTGCTTGGGAAGCCCCTGGCAGCAGGATGGTGCGGGGTACGCACGCAATCACTGCTCCTCTCTTCACCCCAGCACCGAGACAACTCGGGTTTGGCAGCCTGTCACAGCCAGCCCTGCTCAGGCCCATATCCATGCTAGTGTCTCAAAAGCAACTGCAAAAGAGCCACAACACAGACACAGAATCAAGCGGCACTCAGCACTTTCATTAGGTAGGATTACACCTTGGCTGTGAACTGGGATATGAGCATGAGCTGACAGATTTGTGCTGTCCAAAAATACATTCTTTCACAAATCCTGTAGGTGAAAGTTCAACTCAACCTTCACTGCTGGCAAATTTGGATTTTCACAAAGAGAAACACATGAAAAATGGGGCAGAAAAGAAAACACATAGGAAATACAATAAAAAAATGCAGTTGAAGATTTCTTTTTTATTCATTGTAAAAACAYTGACAAAGTGCACAGTGCATTACAAGACATTAATACAGACTGACCCTGTCTGAAGAGTTGCAGTCTTCCCATGAATTAATAAAGACAGAATAATGCTAACTGCAGCATGTTTGTTCAGACATATTCACGTGTACACTGTAGGTCTGCAGCTGGCTGAAATAAATATGCTTTTACAAATACTAGGGCATYGTTGATACAAACAGTTTTGATTTATATTACGGAGCACAAACAGGTGACCAAYGCAATTGCCTTGGTTTAAGCACTGTGCTTTTGAAAGTTACCCCTTATCAGCTGGGTTGAAGTAATTGCTTCCAGCCTCTTACAATTAGAGAAAGCACTAGCTTAAACCTTAAAAGCATGAGTTAGACTGTTTAAACTAACATATTTTACCTTGCATTTGTAATCACCTAGGAACCTGAGCACTAAWAGAAATTGTGGCTCAAACTGTGGGCACTATCTTGAAGAAAAGCAGATGAGCTGGATTTCTTTCAATCCTTTGACCATAACCAAATTACAAAAGATTTAGACRCAAAAAAAATCCACAAGTGACAAACAGCAATAATAGCAACTACCTCCAAAGTGAGTTGATGAAATCAGCCTATTCCTTGTGCGAGTGAACATTATTTATAYAATACACTGAAATTTTGCACTGACTACGCAAATCCTAAGAAACAAGTGTCTCGTGTTTTTATTAGAGAAATACCTTCACTAAAGCTAAAAGAAAAATCCTTAAAGCTGAACCTTAGACATTCAGTCTGTGAAGACAGTTCCATATCATCAGCTATATGCAGATTTTCAAATGAGACACCCCCTGATTTCATTTGTTTTCTGACATAAAGAAGTATATAAGTAAATAAGGCAGTACTGTGTCCAGTTCYGGGCTCCCCAGGACAAGAGAGACATGGAGCTACTGGAGAGAGTCCAGYGTAGGGCTACGAGGATGATCAGAGGGCTGGAGCACCTGCCCTATGAGGAACGGCTGCGAGAGCTGGGCCTCTTCAGCCTGGGGRAGAGAAGCCTGAGGGGGGATCTTATCAATGTGTACAAGTGCCTGAAGGGAGGGTGTCAAGGGGACAGGGACAAACTCTTTTCAGTTGTCCCATGTGACAGGACAAGAGGCAATGGGCAGAAATTGAAGCACAGGAAGTTCTGCCTGAACCTAAGGGGGAATTTCTTCGCTGTGAGAGTGACGGCGCACTGGACCAGGTTGCCCCGAGAGGTTGTGGAGTCTCCTTCTCTGGAGATCTTCAAGGCCTGCCTGGACACAACCCTGTCTAGCATGCTGTAGGTGACCCTGCTGAGCAGGGAGGTTGCACTAGATGATCTCCAGAGGTCCCTTCCAACCTTACTGATTCTATGATTCTATGATTCTACATTTGGCATYCAAGTGCAATACCTAGAACATGGGAATGGTTAGAAAAACCTATTTGGAATGCTTGCTGAGGTCAAAGCCACTAGAAGTTCAGATATATATTAATTTCTATCACAGTACCCAGGCTGCACAAATATACTTTTGATAAACATGCATATTAAGCATTTGTTTAATGACTTTGTTTTCAAACCCCATTACCAACCTTGGGGACTTAATTATTTGCTCCTTACCCCATGGTACCAGCACTGATAACCCAAAGCATTTTCAAAAATCACAATCCAGAATGTTAAATGCAAGATGCTTGATGTCCCTTCTATTTACTTCCTGGCTTCTGAATCTTTAAGGTGACACATTCAGGTTTTAATTTTCAACCATAAGATTAACCCCTCTCCATTTAAAGAACAATCCGGTCAAGCAAGAAGCTTCTTCTTAAATAGAATATTAAATGTACAAAATTAGCGATAAAATTGTTAGCAACATTGCTAGTGTAACTCAACAACAGCTTCCCTGAAATAATCTGGGCTAGATACTCATTTAGGCTTAATTTAGACTCTAGATAAAGGGCACTATTATTATTACTCTGTGATGGGATAGGCTCAGGGTAGAACCCTGAGTACTAAAACTGTTACTATTCAGTATAGAGATATCTGAACTATATACTACTGACTTGGCTCTGAATCGCGTACTCTCTGGTTCTCTTTTGCTTTAAAAGTTCCCGTCCTTCTGGGACCCAACTTTAACAGCTGTACCAATAGGTGGTTGGAGACAACACATGCTACAAAGGCATAGAGAAACAAGCAGCAAAACTGTAAGTTGTAAACTTCTTACCAGATTTTTAGTATCTTTCTGTGGATTACTTCAGTGAACCATCATAAATCATTTTAAAATAGAGTGGACACTAAATTCATACCTAATAATAACTCCACAGATTTCACTGACCAGGCTAAATTTGGTCCACACAGTTCACTCTGCTTTCCTCTAAAAGCTYGCACTTGCCTTTGCTTGTGTTTTTTTCCTGTGACATTGGCATTACATTTTTGCCCCAGCATCTGGTGCCGGCCCAGGATGAGTTCCAGCTGTGGACRCAGAAGGCAGCTCTGGCATCTTTCCTCCTTGCCCAATCATGCAAACACAGTAGCGAAACCAACCCAACAAAAACCAGCCACTAGTTCATTGTGCCTGCACCATTAACAGACATGTCTTTATACCCAGAAACGATGTATTTGGGAGTCTTTGAGTACTTTGAGGCTATCTTTACAGTCTTACTTCTGCACAGAGGCCAGTTTAGCGACAGCAGAAGAAATTTTGTGTCTTGAGGGCAGCCCCAGCACCTCCCCACCATCTGCATCTGCAAAGGGTCCTCTACCTCAGCATTCTCATGAGTGTCTGAGGGAAGTCCAGGCCTTTGCTGAAAATATTAGGTATAGGGCAAAAGGTAATACAAGCAGAGCCAAATGACCTTGGTATTACATGGTTAAATGGCCAATCCTGAAGGATTTTTTTTTGCGAAACTGAATAGAAGTTGATGGATCAATAGAAGCTTTCTGCATAAAAACATTTTCTCCTGAAACAGCAATTTTAACATTACTCAAAAAAAATCTAACATTATTTAAAGATTCATCTTGATTTTTGTTGAGCACCACTGCTTTGTGYCCATGTAAACCTAGCAGACTTTTCTCTAAGGAGTCAGTGATTTTTTTCTGAGGATCTTATTTTCCAATATTAAAAAATTCAAAGGAAAGTGCTAAACTGGCTGKGATTGCTTCAAGCAGGCATTAGTTTTCCTTAGGGAGAGAAGCTATGGCCAGAAGTCCTTCCTTCGTGAGAGGGGATTGGGCTGTTAAAGCGAACCGGCTGGGGTGAAGTCAGATCATTCCCTCTAACAAGGGGATRTTACGCCAGGGCTTTGGTGCTCCTGTAAACCTCGGAAGCTGGGAAAAAGCCTAACTTCTGAGTGTTTWGATGGCCATGCCCTGGTGTTCTGCTGGAGACCGTCTGCAAGGTGGCAGGAGAACAGCACCTGCAACTTTGCTGCTTGCTCCCACTAGGTGTAATTTGCCCCCATGCAGGAAGCCCCTGAAACACCCTACACATTGAAAAGACCCAAGTTAGAGGTTTGAGCCTCTAACTCAAGCCGTGCCCCGGATCTAGCTTGCTTTCCTGAAGCTGAGGAGAGCCAGGAAAGGCACAGCTGATCCTAGCATTTGTGATTCTGCTGAATAAAACAAAGTTTAAATGAGCTTGCACAGACATTAATGGCAATACAGCTGGGAGACAAGGACTGCCTGGGGACTAGCCAGAAATCTGCGATTTGGGCACCACAGATCATCCAGCTCTGTTCTGCTGGCTGCCACAGTTCTTAAAATAATTTTAGTCTCCTGGAGATAGTATAGATAAACTCTGTCTGCTGTTAATGCACAGTGGTACAGAGTTGTTTACAGACAGTACTTAGCAAAGTACTTAAGCATGTATTTAAACACACTGGTGAACATCAGTGTGATTAATACTTTGCTGAATTAGAGATATGATACGAATGCATTTTTCTGCTGTTGTAATTTTTCATTATATACGCTTATAAGCTGGTCATAAGGATTTTCTTTCAGTTTTGCATCAAGCAAATGAGTTAATTTGGGAATAAAATGCTACCTTTCTCATGCCTGCACAATGCCTTTCGTGTGCATGAGGGCAGAAATCTGCTCCGTGACCTTTAATCAGTGGGGTTTTTTGGTTAGTGTTTAACAATTCAGCTAGAATTTTTTTTTTCTTCTTTCTGATCTGGCACCTGTTTGACACTCCTTTCACGTCATTTCAATYAGAAAAGTACCTTTTATATATGGTACATATGCTTGTTAAGGCTGTAAATCTTGACCAGCGAGCAAGCAGCTGGTGGTGAGTAAAGATCAGACCAACATATTCTAGCCTTCAGTTTGTAAAATTGGGGGGAAAAGAGGAAATGTGGATATCACATCAGTTACCAGGGTAATTCTATTTAAATAAGCGATGYAAGCACAGCTCTTTCTTATTTTGTCCCTCCCTGCTTAACTCAAGGAGGAGCATTTASCATCTCCTAGTTGAAAGTTTTGGGGCCAAACCTTTTTTTACCTTTTTTTATTTTTCRGTTCAAACTCAAAATGTCAGCCTACCCATACAGAGTAAAATGCTGGTTATTGTCATCACTTAACTGTAGCTGTACCACAGTTGAAGATCTTTCTTTTCCAAATTAAGGTTACATCGTGTGCATTAAATATCTTAATTACTTGTAATACAAAGGGAAATTTTAAAATGATTCAGACATAGATAAATTATTATCAGGAAACTCCAGGCTCACATCAGTCATTGGTAGCTTATGGCATTTGCAAAACTAAACAAAACCTGGGTAGGTTTAGCCTGCSTCAGAGGTAACAGGAACAACCGAAAACATCCTGGTTCTCTTTTGCGGGCGCCCTCCCCGACTCCGAAGGAGCCCGAGCGCGGCGCGGGGCTCCCCGGGCGTCCTGGAGCCGGACAGCACCTTGCACCCCTCTGCGGGGTAAATACGAGCCCCTGCGGGCGCAGCCTGACTCCCTTGCTCCTGCCCAGGGAACAGTAGAGGCCATCTCCAATCCAGCTGGTCAGGAAAGCACGTTTTAAAGCAATTAATCTGTTTTCCCTAAAAGGCTGAGGCCAGGACAGGGTTTGTACCTTCCCTGATGCTCCGTCTGGTTTTAAGCAACAGGATTTCCGTCATTTCCCATGGGAGATAATTCCACAACCTAATAGATCTCAATGTCAGGAAGTTTTTTCCTGATATTCAGCCATAATTCATATCCATGAATTATGAGCTACTGTCGACATCCCACCCATTGAGGCATTCCTAGAGCCTGCTTCATTTAAAATTACATGCTCTASTTATGCAGGGTTTCTGTATACTAGGGCAAATGCTTTTTCTGCAGGTTAATTCATTACTATTCAATTTGTTAACACTTCTTTCTCTATGTGAACAGTCATTCTGCAGCTACACACCCTATAGTAGTACAATCCCCATTTGGGAGTAAGAAGCACAGYATATAAATACAACAAAACAACATAGCTAAAAACTCAGCTCCAAATAGATGTATTCATCTGTTTCTGCAGATATTTACTCCAGCATTAAGTTAAATGAAAGCAGTAGCTCATACAACACCTGATATGAGGTAGAAAGCTTAGAAAAATAAACTGTTAAGTCCATAATAAATTTTATTTCTATCTTAAATGRGAAGGGAAGGGAATGGAAGGRAAGGGAAGGGAAAGGAAAGGCAGCACCTACGAAACTGAGAAAGCTAAGACAGATTTCTCAAATCTGTTTTGCAAATAGCTGTGTACAAAACACTTCTTGGAAGGAAGTTTTGTTTTAGGAATATTTGAGAGGAGGAAATTTATAAACAATGTATCAGTTTCTAAAAAGAGCCTTGAGGATTTCTGTGAGAGGTTTTTATGAGCACATCTTGCCCAACTAGCAGTGCTTTGCCATCCTCTTTGCAAACCATGTATACATAAACAAAACGTCACATTAGATACCAATAAAAAGGAAYGCTTTCTAAAGCAAGCAACAAGAAACACACCAGAGTTCATTTTCATCTCAATACATGCCTAGCTCCCATTAACGCTACATAAATCCTAGTGCGAGTAGATGAGAATAAACACATAAATTTTACCTAAAATCATCTAAGAAACAGAAAGCTATGTTTGTAGTGAGCACTAAATGCACATAATGCAACACTATTTTTCAYGGAAGCTATTTTAGACAGCTGATTTTTCAGAGGCAGTGGCCAAATACTATTAATGGACCACACAGAACTGGTGAGAACATTTTTGGTGATACTTCCTTACACTGGAAATTATATAACTTTACAGAAATCTGCATCTAGCCAGGTGGGACGCTCAATTTGGACAGAGGACAACCCACGCCCAGTCACTACTCCTGCTCCTTGGCTGAGGTGACTTGAAATGTCGTAGACCCAMTAGGGCAGCATTAAGCCCAGGTTCACATGTTTGGTCACTCATCTGAACTCCATCGCTTTCGGTCTGCAGCTAGCCGGCAGCTGGCAGGCACACACTGYGGGCAGAGCTCTCTGGTAGGGCTCTGAAACACCTATTGGGATAAACATGAGGGACTCACRTAAGTTAAAAAATTGTACTCTGACTTGGGCAAAGCAGGGACTCAAGCCACAGCTACCTATCTCTTCYGTACCCTCTAAGGGGTGTTGATATGAGAATGGACATTTTGATACAATTCTGTTTTGAAAAAACACTTAAAGGAATTTGTTTTCATTTTGCCTTGGAACAAAGCTTCAGAAGCTGCTGCAAAATGGAACTGTCATCCTCAAGTCATCTGTAAAGATGAGTAACTCAAGTTGAAAGATGARGTAGAAAAAGATAAGTTCTGTGATCCAGGAGGAAGGTTTTAAGTCAAAGGTTCTGATTTACTTGCAAGAATACAGCAGGGAGCGGCATCTCCAGGAACTGGCAGCTTTGTCACAGGTCCGACACCAGCACTTGCGGGAATGGCACAGATCATCTGGGAACTCACCTGCTGTACGCCTGCCACTTTCTCACTTGGAGCCACTCACCACTCATCCCTGTGCACTCTCCGTCCCCTATCTAAGGATGTTTCAGAAGAGGGTTGTGTCCTGTTCTCTGGTTCTCGTCAGCTCTCACCACAAGTGGCCCAGCCTGAACACAGGCTGTGAATAGGACATTTGGGTAACACCGCTTAATTCCACTTGTGAATGGAATTGCTGGTGGATGTTGGTGAGGATGAAGAGGAACACATTCACATGTCTTTGTCTGTGTGAAAGGACATGAAGAACTACATAYATCCTGGTTTCCAGAAAGGCACGTGCTCAGAAGTTCATTAAAAAARGGGCAAAAAGCAGCCAAGAGAAACTGAGAGACTGCTGAGGGCATCAGYACAACTGGCAGTTTCAAAGACACAGGGAAGAAAAATATACAGGAAGAGAAAGCTATCCAGAATCTATGCCACACCACACTGATGAATGGGGTGGGGCGAACAGAATAACCTGCTTTATGAACAAGTACAAAGTCTCAATTGYAATGATAAAAAGAGTAATTTGTGAATGATTTTCTCAAACTAACCCTTCATTCTCTGAGGGTTTTAGCTGAAAGAAGGTAAAATGAAGCTAATAGGTTGCTTGATCAAGGTAGGCACTGAGAATACAAGTTAGCACAAAAGATATACACAATCAAGTATCATCTGTGTAAAAGCAGAAGCTAACAACACTGTAATTAAAAGGAAAAATACACAGGCATAAAAAGAGAGAAGACATTTCTTGAAAGTTATCTCAAATGGTACTGAAGAAGAAAATAATATTTAAGATGCAAATACAGCACTCATTGTGAAAACACGCTGTTTTCATTCATTCTTAGAGCTCTATCTTGCTCTTAGATATGCAGGCATGCATCATTAATGGCACTTGCATGGTTGAATTCCCACACATCATGCTCAGAATGGGAGTTGCAGCTACCTGTAGTAAGTCACACACAAAAACTACTCCTTACTATCCTTATGCTTTTCMCCACTACATTCTCACTTCTCTACATGTGAAAAGCATGTGGCTTATTGGCAATGTGTCTGACCACATTGAATAAATCTTCTAAAGCCAGGCTGAACGTCAGATAGTTCTACCATTCTGTAAACTTTTYTCTATATGAATCTCTCTTCATGACCACACTTTCCTTGTAAACAAGGTACTACATACAAGATGGAAAATACAGTTGGAATTTATGTTTAAAAATTAGCTTTTAATGCTGTCAGTAGGTTTATTTACAAAGGAGAATACATATGAGCAGGTGCATAGGTGTACATGCACAACTTCCACATAATACCCACTACGTCTGTTAAATCTGTKTAGTGGGTAATATCAAGATTTCTTCTGCTTTAGTAATGCGCTAATGCTTGCTCAAGCTTTTCAATGCAGTGCTGAAACCAGCCTCAATGCAGCACTGAGCAGAAGCTGCAGCATTCCAGCCTGCTGGGTAAATGGTGTAAGAGATACGAAACTTAAGAGGGTTGCCAAGAACTGCTCATCAAGACACCTTTTTGATTAACATAAGTGTGTGTTTTTCTCACAAGTAACAGAAAAGGGGGAAGAAAATTTAACTGGCATACGCTGAGAGATTTAATCTGTCCATCTGACTCCTTTTACAAGCACTTACACTTTTCCTTTATTCATTTACCAATTGTTCAGAGGTAAATGGAGAGGGAAAACCTTTCAGTCTAACACAATACAAGTATTAGACATTATCATTCTACAAAAAGTAAAAACTCTGCAGTGGGTGTATCTACTTAAACGAAGTAACATTTTCAAAGGCACAACATGGGCATCTAGCAGTACTTAAATGGACATTTACGCCTTTGAAAATTTCTCCCAAGTATCCCTAGGACTTCTGACATGCGTATAAATCGTACTATCTGTCAYGTGGGTAACCAACCTGGAAAAGAAAATACTAAAGAGGTATCAGAGGAAAAGAGATGAACACTCTGAAACACACGAAGGACGARGAAACTCTTGGTGACTCCAAACAAAAGGAGAAACACTTCAAAGACATTTCAGAAAAACAGAAGAGCAGGAACATGGCTGTTAATTTGCTCAGAAAGGACAAAGTATCGTTCCGTACAGGAGAGGATGGCTCAGCCAAGCCTTGCCGAGAAGAAGGAAAGACAACCTGACCCAGCAGAAAGGATAGCGGCTGGGAGGTGCAGTGACCCAGCTGCCCTGATGTGGGCTGCGATGAGAAGCAAACTATCGTGCCTTCCTTTTACCGACACCCCTCCTGGGGGAACCGAGTGCACAGCTGTCCCAGGGGTAACAGTGGTGACCAGCAGCTGCCTCTGCCCTCCGTAGAGCCGTTTCAATCTTCAGCAGTAAAGGGGGAACCCAACTGGCTTACAAAAATTGGCTTCACAGTCCCCCCCTCAAGCCATTGGCCCAGTGGTGATTCTTCAAAATTGGGACGTGGTGGCGGTCCCRACGACCGTCACCGACCTGACTCTGACCCGCTTGGGGAAACGGGTCATCTAAACCCTACCGGACATGACACGGCATGCCTSTGCTTGGAGCGAGGACGGCTCTGCTCGTCTACCCCATCAGCTAGCCGAGCGAGTGATGGCTGGGGGAGACCTACCCAGTGGTTCCCCCCTCGAGCCAGTGTCTGTGCTCTCCCGGGTGCTGTAGCAGGGCATGGGGCTCTGCGAGGTCCCCCGGCCTCGCGTGAGACAGCAGGGACCAAGTGGTAGGCAGCCTACCTCCTGACCTAGCTCAGCAGATCAGGCATGCCGCTTACCCTTTAGCTTAAAGGCAGAGTAAAATTCTTCACGTGGACGGTGAGTCTGCTCAGTCTCCTGGAGCCGTTGGTACCTCGTCTATGCCTTACCCGACTGTCAGCCRGAGGGACTTTGCTGGGAGGAGCACGTCTGCGGGGCCCAAGATCGGGCAGCCCAAAYACCATCGGCTGCACCACGCCCCGGTGCCGAATTTCCGTCTAGAYGCAGATGTTGCTCTCGTTCCCAAATGACACTTCACCTGMTTTGACTTGGGCGGACGGGCCACCTACCAAATTCAACCCGGAAAAGGTTCCCTATATCGTACAGGGTTTGTAAATTGCCTCCCTCTGGGGGAAGGCATAAATAGTAACGCTTGTGCAGCTCACAGAGGGTTTTTAGGACCATCAGCATGCGTAAGGGCTTGCTGACATTCAAAGTGCTGTTGCTGAAGACGAATGGATGATTGCTGTACAGGCAGCTGGACTATCAAAGCATATATTCAAGGGAAACTCAAAAAGTCAAAATGACAGAAACACAAAAACATTGCATTCAGATCAGACTACCCGAAGTGGAGGCTGCCTCATCTGAAAATGAAAACACAGCTGACCTGGGGAGAGAGGGAAAAGCAGACTACCTTTATCAGAGCATTCAGCATGAAAAGGTCACCGGCTATTTGTTAGGATCAGTGACTCGGAGGAAAACAAGTAAGTGACAAGTCCTTGATATTGTATCATTGCTGCTGGCATGAAGGTGAGAGATGGAGAAGGAAAGCAAAGTGTCTTCTGATTCATTGTTCATTCTTGCAAACTGACTAAACAAGCAGACTAAGATACACCTAGTGAAGGGCAGGAAGTTCAAGGTAACTAAAATAAGAATAAAAGATAAGTAGCAGAAGAGGTAAGCTTCTAAATGAGGAAAAAGACACTGGTTTTCCTAGCAAAACTCTTCCGTCTGATGAACTTCTGGACATTCTCCCTTTCCTATCCAAATATGTCGCCTATGTTACTCTTTTTCATTGAACAAGGATGTTGGCTTTTACATTGGATTAAAATCCAAACCTAGTACAATAYCTACTCGTATGGGCAGTAATGCATTTACGCTTATTTGCCACTATCTTGATGCTCACTGAATTCTCTCCATGGTTTACAGAGATGGTGTGGTTACCTAGGGAGGTTGAGGAATGTTATAGTTAGCATGTTACTGAAAAACAAAGTACTGATAAGGAAGAAAGAGCTGCTGCGGTTTAAAACGGATGGAATGTGCCATCTAAGAGTTCAGTAACATTCACTAATATTTTATTTCTTTGTGCTCTAGAGAAGAAAAAGTCCTGCATTGAATGGAGGATTCACTGTATAGCTAGAAATCTGTAAGACACTACTTCTCTCCCAGTCATCACTTCTGATCAGACAGATGAATACATTGCTAAAGAAAAAATATATTAAAAAAAACCCTAAAACAATGACTGCATCATTTTTTTTATTTATTTCTTGCATTCTCTGTTCAGGTAGCAAGAAATTTAATTCCAGCTGGATCAATCTCTTGCGATATTTTTTTCTTTCATTTAATATACTTTTTAAATGCTCAGAGGCATTATGACAGAAAAGCATGTATTTTTTGCCCTGGTTTATACCCATCATCCTTACCATTGCAACAAGACAAAAGCATTAAAGTAAAATTAATCATGTCAAAAGAGTTTAGCAAAAAACAAGGGAGACCATGCATAAAGCATCGCTTTGTCTAGTGTGAAGTCACGCTCTGATTAAAAACATATAATGAAAGTGAAAGTAATACATCATTGACTTAGCAGTAGGGTTTTGGGGAGAGCTATGCAATTCTGAACACAAAAAAATCTTTAGAGGCTCTGGTCTTCGAAACTTGCAATTATTACRGAATAACTCTGACAAACACAACATTGTTTCACTCTTTAAAAGTTCAATTAATTTGAAACGGTGCAATTAAAACAAACAACCAAGAGGAGTTCTTGGATTAAACAAGGGCTCCTGGTAGGACGGTAGCTCACAATTAAATCAGAAGTAGCGGGAGCTGGTTCTCAGCAGCGAGGCATGAGGTTGTGCCACAGAGAACCCCCTGCCCTGCATCCCGTAGGCAGTTAGGAGGGCTGCAAAATACCACGAAATAATGAAAGCCCCTGAACGGAGCAGAACTCCGACTGTTAGCAGGGTCTACCGGGCACCCACCAGCAGCTCAGTCCGGGTCACTGGCAGTAGCAGCCTGTTGCTGTTATGTGACACAGATAGCACCCAATTAGAAAATGAACTCGTGCTTGTGTATTTGTAAGCAACACTGAAAAGAAATCACTCGGTAAAGATTTGTTCACTGTATTTTGCCATGCAGTCTATAAAATCCTCTACTTTGCTCAGGCACGACTGTGCAATAAGAAATGTTTCAAATTATACAGCAGTGTGCACTTTATGAATCTCAGATTAGGACTGAGCCCCATCAAGTAAAATTAGGTGGTAGAAAATGCTTGTGATGTGCCACATGMTTCTTCCTTTTTTTTCCCTTCAGTCTGGCTCTACTCGTTGTTGCCAACATAGAAAAAACAACTCCGTGAGAAATATTAGCCAGGAAAAAAATACACTATAATACTAGACTGTGAAAAATCTACTGATCCCTTGAGCCATAGCATTCTTGCCTATAGATGATGACATTAAAAAATTGGAAATGGGTGCGTGCTTCTCCTCCTCTTCTGGATCTATGAACAAGGTAAGTTGTTTTCCTGATACCTTTAGAATTACTCCCATTAGTTCTGATGCATTTGGTGCTTTGGGTAGCCAGGCAGAGAGAGGTGGGCAGTATCCCCTGCCAATAGATCTAGTCAGGGAGTGGGAACAAAATGAGATTGTTACTCTGCCGAGCTGTCATACTCAATAGCTTGTGCTGTTCCACCTGTAACTGCCTCCATAGCTCCATGTGCGGTGGCACGGCTGCTATGGAGTCAGCATTTTTTTCTGACGGCTCATCTTCTGGTGCTCCTCATGCATCACGTCTGGCAGGACATGGAGCACTAAGCAACCGGGTAGTTGCAACAGCCGCTCTGCTCTCCCCACGGAGTGGAAAGGAAAAAACGAGACGGGCACGGAGCTCCCTCTCAAACTGGTTCATGGGCCCTGCTGAATAGCTTTGGGGGCTCTTCTCAGCCACAGCCCAGCCACTGCACCCAGGATCGAATTTGCAAAGTTCTCTCCCACCTTCCCTAACCCCACAGGCACAGAAATGCCACAGGCACAGAAAGCAGAAAATGAGCAATGCAGAAGGATTTGGAAGGGGAGCTTCTGTGCATATTTACCCTGGACCAGTAAGTATCAGTAAGTGCAAAATCTGGGGTTTTTTTTGTTTGTTTGTTTGTTTTTGTTGACGCAAGGTTTCCTAGTACAGGAGAAAATCAAATACACCTAAGGTGATAATCAGATAGCAATAGCTTGAAGAACCAGACTACAAGGACTGAAATTCTCCTCATCACAGAAGCTCATGAGCATCACATGGCTTTTATCCTGTCCCTATTCACGAGGGAGCAAACAGGTAAATCTTCATTTACACTGATGAGTGTGGGGTGATCTGCAGCTTCAGGACAGATAGCAATGTCTAAAAAAACCCAACAAGTAAGAAACAGGAAAAAAATCCTTCCTCCTTCACTCCTGATTCTACATTTAGGATAAGAATAAACAGACCAACTATTTTCCAAAACTGCAGACTGGGAGAGAAATAGGAGTAAAAGGGAAAAGAGAGAAAATAATTATTCCTTTTCCTAAATAGCAAAAACTACACCAAAAATAAAGATAGCACAATGTCCTTCAATTCCCACATACCAACTAACGTCATAATATGTTGACACAACATCATGACTGCACCATACGGTATATATAGTGTATTTAGTTTGTGGTCTACTCTAAAATCACTCAGTCACAGTTCTTCTAATCTTTAGGTCCACACACCTATACTGTATAGCCTATATTGTATAGCCATTACAATATTTTATGGAAAGAACAAGAGGAAAATTCTACTCCAACTTATCCCCACTTGCAACACTGTTTTATATTAATTTAGAAAAGCTGGGAATACAGAATTGGCACAGTTGAAACTTGTATTTCAACCTTTTTAATGATTATTGCTACTATTTGGCAAGYAGTAATAATATTTTCTAAGAAATCGTGCCTGCTAGCAATAAGCCTTTTCAATGTGAGAAGCCCTGCGGTCTCCTCCGTGCTCCAAGGACGGCAGCAGTCCCGGCCCACACGGCATCCTTTCCCGTTTTGTAGAGAGCGCTATTACTCTGTCACAACAAGGCTGTGTATCTGACACTTGTCATCTCAGCCAACACTGGGACAGATCCAGGGACTCTCAGGACTTCCAGTGCTGAGCATCAAGTGCTTGAATGTGAGCTAGCTAGGACTGTAACAGATGCATTATCTTTTAATCACAGCACAGAAGGTAACATGCATTAAGCAGAAGGGAAAAGAGAGGTTTTGTTTACTATTGTTCCAGGCAGAACAGAAAAGACTGCATTCTTTTCATAAAATTACGTAAAATTATTCACAAACATTTCTCAACATTTGAAGCAATAACATACAAGATGGTGGTGGTGTTCAAGTRCTAGCTATGAGTTCAGGTCTGCATTTTTAACCATAACATTTAGGTACTTAGGAAGCTGTCCAGTTTTCCATAAACTTGCAGACAGCATCACAGTTTAAATAATCAGGAACTGAATAAATGTAATTCTTACAAAATCTTACATATCTATAGATGCAAGTAATTCAGAATAAAGTTATTTCTTTAGTTCAGTGGAGGATTCAGATCTTGAAGCAAGAGTACTAATTCTCCTATCTATCTCAGTGAYGCACTGTATTATACATAACAAATTCCAAAAAACCCAATGCTCCTGTCTTACATAAWGTCATTGATTTTTCACTGACTTATCTTCTTTAGAATTTTCCTAAAAGTAAGATACAGAGGAGAATTTCATCATTTTTCATGTTGCTCAAAAATGTCAAATGTAGCATTTTCCCTACTATGGAAGTTGCAGACTTCTCAAATGTATAGTTCATAAGCCCYTTTTAAATTGCCAGTCTTACTCAATGTTATCCAGTGCTAGTTAGAGCACCTATACCTCTGCAGTGTTYATGTTGCAGCAGTTTGGGAGAAGTTCTTAAGTTTTCAAAGAAGCCAATTTGCAAAAGCATTATTTCAAGTCCTGCATCACAGCAGTCTTTTTTTTTTTTTTTAATTTTGCTTCATCCTAATCTGTGAATATAATATCAGCTTGGGTGCATCCCTTTAAAGGGTTTCAGATAAGAGATGAAGAACAGAATTCTGTAAAAGGTATTGTATTGGGAAAAAAAGCAGGTCTCTTAGGAAATCCAGGTTTTACCCATTGTCCAATTTTAGAAGTATAGCTTTGATTTATGGATCAGAATTGCTCATTTATTATTTTATCCATACTGCTTTGGGCAATTTTGACAGTTAAAATTTAGTTTTATTGACCAATGCAGCCAGTTTAGCCACAAGGGGACTAATGCACACACAGCCTGCTGCACTAAGGAAGCTGTGATTCGATTCCATGACCAAGTTAAACTGGGAATCGTAACCAATATAACAATAATTCCAAATCTCAATGCTCGAGGCAAAATACTTACTCTAAAACACAATCGACCCTTAAAAGAAGGTGGGAAATAATTTTGTGACAGCGCACTGTTTACTGTGGCTGACGTATTCCACCAATGCCCATGTCAGCAATGAACGCAGAGGAGTACAAAGGAAACCTTTCTTTAATGATTATGGACAACAGATAAAGCTGGAAGAAGGAAATGAAAATGCAAAAGAGAATCAAACGTGTAATCTAAGTTCTACAGCTTACCAYGGAACTGCCTCTGAGAAAACTGTCTCAAGCATTGCCTTCTTTTTTTCTAACCAGATTATATTCATATATACATAAATATGCATGTATTCATGTCACAGTTTAAAAGACTTACAAGTTTACTTAAAAAAAACTTGCTGGAATGATTTTAAGCCAATGTTAATTTAGGCCTATCCTATTATAAAATTAGCATCTTCTGCAATCTCAATTTATTGCTCCATTGTGAAGCCCCTTGTGATACATAAACAAATCTCTGAAGAGAAACAAATCAATAAAGTGTCTAATTTGATTAACCATGTTTTTAAATTCATCAAGACAACTGTACAAAAACAAACCACTTACTTGTCAGTATTTTCCACGTCTTCTTTTCATCATCATAATACTGAACCAAATTGCTGGGTAGCCGGTCGGGTCCGGGAGGCAATCCTCCAACCAGTAACAGCATTTTCTTATTGGAACGAATTCTTCACCCAAAACAAGAGGAAAGATGAACAACCACATTACTGAATAGTATTTTTAGTGGCAACAAAATCATAACCATCAAAAGAATGTTCACTGCTTGCAGTTTTCTATTTCATTTTTTGTGTTTCTTTCCCCAATCATGTCTCAACAATTTTTTGAACCAAGCAGAAAAATGATCAGAAAAGCTGCATATCTCTCTACTCATGGAATAATAAGCTTCCTTTATGCAATTTGTTAGAGGTTCATTCTAGAACGACCTTTTTCTTATATTATCCCTTTAAATCATCACTCTTTACAGCTGAATACACATGAAATGCTCTGGAGTTGTACTAAGGTTAAGCATTAAAGTTGCATGTCAAAAATCGTATTAGTCAAAATCATTATTATAAGCCATTCTACACTCAAAGAACCTTGAAAAAATTAAGGTTATGCAGAGAGTTTGTGAGCCAACTCTTTAATCACACACTGAACTTCTAACTCTAAACTAATAACTAAACTATACAGTTTAGTACAATTAGCAGCACTGGGCTAATGGTTATGGGTTAAATGYTACTTACAAGCACTTTTGTTTGTTTAATTTAGTCCAGACTCTCGCTTTCACACACACACACACACCAGTCTCCCCCCCCCGCTTTTGCTCTCCCCCTGTGCACCACTGGCTATAGCAACACCAATTGGTAAAAATGAGACTGTGATGTTGTTGTGAGCCTCCCCAGAGCGGAGCCCTGCCAATGCTTGCCACTGATCCAGCGGCATGAACTTGCTCAACTGTGCAAAGTCACTCTAATTCCCTCCCTCTGTTTTTCTACCTTCTCCCCCAGGGGGCAACCACTGAAAGGAGTGACTACCCACCCATCAAGAGCTGGCAATTCGCTGCTATTAACCGTGACCGTGATTCCCAATCTGCCTGGCAGTTCTTAAGAACAGGACTGCAATGTCTCATATGCAATAAAAGCGGTTATCTGCACCCTGGCCTCCAACACTCTACCTGATGAATGGACAATTCCTTTGCAACATTAAGGGATTTAGCACAATTGTAAGCGAAAAGAGGAGGGGAGACCACAGACCCCCCAGATGAGTCCTGATGCTTTAATAGTCACTTCACATATAATTGAACTTTCATCAGTTATACTAAGCCGGGGAGCAATAACACTGAAACAAAAGTCTACAGTCAAAATGTTCCTGCTAAGTAGGATGGTGACGTAGCCTGGAAAAAATGCATTGATACGAATGTGCAGGGGGACCGTGCATTTGACAGAAAGCACCCTTGCCAAAACCCAGTATTTTCCCACCAAAAAATAGCAGCATTGTAGGACTCTGTATGTCATTAGTATATGTGTAGAAAGGCACAGAACACATTAATCAAACCCCATCACCACAGTTACGTGTGGCAGGGCAAAACCTCTGCCAGGTGCTCCAATCTCAGTATCGCACTCCAGCAGAGGGAGCATCATCCCCGAGGCACACCAGCCGCTGCCACCAATGATTACCCAGGGAGAGTGCTGGTGACACACCAGCCCACCCTTGTACCAGGACTGCACTCCCCTCTTCAGAAGATTGCACAAAATGCACTAAATTGCACTATCTKTCAGTCGTCTTTATATATACGCTACCCAAGATGCACTTAATTCAGGAAGGGAGCACACAGCTGAATAGTCGATCCACACGGCGCTTAGGAATAAAACCTCTCAAATAGCTACGCAGAAGACAACTACAGTCTGCAGGTACTACAAAACAAGACAACATCTGTCATAAGGATGGCCGGGACATCCTCTGGCAGCTGGCCTTGTTTGTTTTCAMATGAATTTAGGGCTCACGGAAGGTCCTGAACTGCCAGTACAGGACATGGAAACCCTCACTTTGCAGGCAGGAGTCGAACAGCACAGGCAGCGGCGCTGCCCTTCGCTCCCACGCTGCCCCACCGCCGGGCTGTGCTCCCGGCCTGGTGCGAGCCCCTGCGATCGTGCRGGTTGCTGCGAATCCAGCCTTTGACCTCCGCACGAAACCTGCTACCTACTGTGGGCTGAGGCCTGTCGCCTGCCCCGCAGAGGCTGGCTGCACGCAGTATCAGGGACCGCCTCGCCATCACTGTCAGCACCGACTCAGCTCAGAGCGACCAAGCTCGGGGGAAGGAAAGGTTTCACAAACGTCGCCAGCGTCCTCAATCTCCCCAGTAAAGTTTTTAATGAGAGAACATTTGATAAGAACTATGCAACACAGGAGCATGACAAACTATTTTTGGTACAAGTTAGGGATGACTGCACATGTAACAAGTGGCAGCGCAAACCAGAGCCATAAGTCAGTTATGCATGGCCATCCCTAACAATAGAGAATAAATTGTTTATTCCAGCCCTCTTGTGTCGTATGTTATATCACAATCAACTCCCTCTGTATTGTAAAATTCAGAATGCCCTTGCAAGGTTTAGTTGATAAAGGAGTTTATTTTGATTTTCATCTTTCGTCTGTGAAACTCCCTTCTAACTCCAAAGCACTGTGAAAAACCAATGAATGGCCAAGGCTCAATAGTTAAGGTGAAGAATGAAATGTCAGATGTAACTCCGAGTCTCTAGACTTTGGCAGCTGCAACTATCATTAACATTACCTTTTCAGCTAAACAATCTGAGAATCTATTATATCTTCAGAGGAATGACACGGTTATATAGGAATGTCTATATATATATATATATATGTATATTTAATGCTTAAAATGGGAAGTAATATGAACAGAAGCCTTAATAAAAATCTAATATGAACACAATAGCCAGCATAGTTTCTACCAAACTATTGGTAGAACTCTCAAATAACTCTCAAATAACTAACAAGCTGTGGGTTGTTTTACTCAAACAATACATAGAATTTAACTAATTTATATTAAGAGCTCTTCTGGTGAATTAAATAAAAATAATGCAATGACTAAAGAGATGCATGTTTTAAACCAATGTGTTTTCTTGGAGCCAATTTTGCTTTTTAAGTTTTGGAGGGGCTTCCTACATTTTTGGTTTTGAAAAAAAAATTCTCTGCTCTATTAGAATACACTATATCTGTATTTCACATTGCACTGAGCAGTGCTGTTGAAAACATTAACCTGCATATACATATTAAAATATGAAAGACATGGAAATGATTGCAGTTTATAGGTAGAAGTCCTTTTCAAATATTAATAAAACTGTGATTCAATGAAACACTATGATGAAAGCAAGGTCTAAAAAATGTGTAATATTTTAGCAAGATAAAGTTTCTACCCTTTCTGCATTGTTGCATATTTGCTATTTAGATAACTCAAGATTACCATCTGAAACACTTTGTATTATAACTGAAACTCTCTCTTTTCATAGTCCTTATTTCACTGTATAATACAATCTATTCAGTTACATCGTGGTTCACAGTATCCCTAGCAAGACTGTTATGATCATCCTGTATTCAATTAAGAGTAGCAGGTGCCAGTCAGGGAAGGCTGAAATAATGTTAACCATGAACAGGCAGGCTGATGCCTGAACATGGCATCAGATGGCCAGAACAGGCCTCAGCCAAAAGCTGAGATAAACTTATGAACGTCTTATCCTGTAAGTATTTTCTTAGACTTAGACTCCAAAACTCTAGTTCCCTTTGATATACATATATCAGTCTACACACACTTTCCAGTTTCTGTAGAAGGTTTTAAAATACTTAGTTCATCTTAATTAAGTCCCCAGGCACCTCATATGGTGTGAAATGTTTTGTCTGCTTACAAGACTAAAGTAAGTCAAAGTATATTTTAAGTCAACATTTTCAAACTTGCATGGTTTGGTTTAAGCACACAACCCTAGGTATCAGAAAACTCATGCAAGTGCCTTTCTTTTCAGAGAGCTTGAATACCCATCAATACACCTAAATTCTATCAACTTTAATGATAGCAGTAAATGTGCATCAGCTCTAAGAATCAGGTCACTTATTTCAAAGTCCAAACTAAGTGTGCAATAAATAAACACTGAGCAAAATGCTGAGCACAATTTTCTCATTATTTTACAAAGAAAGGATAGAAACAGAACTCAAGTCTGATGCCCATCTGAACCCAAGGCTTTTCTGCAAGCCTGATAACCTCATGTTATTGGAAACCACATTAACAACAAATTTTCTTCTTGTAGATTGTTTTTCTTTATTAATATAGCCATCAATCCTGCACTACTGAGTTTTCCTTATCTGGACAGTTAGTAGAAGTTCATTCTACCAGGCAAGGCAAGAAAACAAGCCCCACAGACAACAGATTTGCTCCAGACTCCTTCATTCTTTTTAAAAGATGCTGTAAAGCTCCCTTCTCTGAATTAGTGAATGCATAGAGAAGAAAATAAAACAAGGAAATGGCAACCCCGTAGCTCTTAACACATTGTGTCGTGTTAGATAGCAGAAAGAAAAAAAAATATATCTTAGACACAAAGGTGGTTATAGCAATCAGTAAGAAAAAAATGAAGGAAGACTCCCCCAACTACACTTTCCTCTTAACTCAGGGCTATAATAAACCCAAATACTTAGATCATTCATTCTGTCTTAATTTAGGTTGTCATCATGGCTTAAGTATGGAGTGTGCTGGAGGCTTTTCATGCCATGAARCCCGCTCCTGTTTGAGCTCTGTCCACATATGCAGCACAGCCAAATTGAACTTAAGACGTTTGGCTCACTAAATTCAGGCTCAGACAAAACAGCCAAAAGAACAGCCCAGATTCAGCAAAAGCATGCGAACATGTGGTGAATTTTATATATACAGACAAAGCCCATAAAGTCGTAAGATTTGAAAAAACGGAGTATTTACTGGTCAATACGTTGTGATACGGCCAAAAAAACGAATAGGAAGAAGCATAGAAAAGGTATGTTGGATTAATTAGCAGCAGAAACAAAAAACTATTTTAGAGTTTAGAATTCAACCTCAACATAATAAACAAAGAAATAAATACACTGTCTCAGTTGGCATTTTGAGTTTTTGTTGGTTAACCCTGAAGCAATAATTTAATCTTCAAAAACCAGGACAGTCCTTAGCAATCCTTTTACACCAAAAGTGCACCCGAAGGAATGTTGTGCAAACCAGTGTTCAACAGAAATAGAACAGAGAAGCTGGCTGTTACCTGCATATCTGATCTGATGATGCAGACATACATTTGCCCATGACTGGAGAAACTATTTTCCCATCACACAGCACCGTACGAGATCCTTGGGAATCACCTTCACAAGCCCTGGATAGGCAATCCAGTGCAATAAAGGTGTCATGGGAAAACTATTTATTTCAGTGGATTTTAGCTTCCACAGCTGACTTCAGAGATACCCAAGATTAGCAACACATGTTCAGTAGAAAACATCACAGTCTAGGGTTTAACTGTGAATTTGGCAAAAGCCATAGGATACAATGTAAGTTTCATTTTAAACATAAAAAATTTGTGAGGTTTTATTATTACTTAAGTGAATTAAAGAGCATTGCTACTTATAGGTGAACAGACATTCAGAATCTCTTTCCAATCCCATAAAACAGCCAGGGGAAGGACCTAAACTTGCACAGCAATCAGATCAAGTCCTACAGACACAGAGTGCTGCTGGAACTCTGACCCACCAGGAATATTCTTCTTCTTAAGGGCAAAATTCTTCCCCAAAAGAATATCTAAATTTCATCAAAACCGAACATATAAATTCTGTCAAAACCTAATGCATGCTAAGGATTATCTAGGTCTTTTCCAAGTTCTGACCAAGAAATGATTTGGTTCTTAAATTCAAAATAGTTCAAAAATACAATGAACATACCAGTGTTTATGAAGGTTTTTTTTTCTCACTCTTCTAAGGGTACTGTCACTGAAGATGCACCTGACAGAATGTGAATAAACTTTTTGCTAATATTAATAATGTACCTGAAAACCAGTCTTACCATTTACTTTAGTAACACGAAGCTTCTCATTTTCTTCTTTTCAGTCTCTTTACAAGCGCGCTTAACAGAACTCCCAGAGTAAATGTTTTCTTTGCAGCAGAGTTCACAGCAGCATTCACTAAACAGACTTGGTGATGTCCGAGACACAGCTGTTTTCCTAGTCATTTCCTATGTTGCCTAACCAGAGCAAAGCCCTGCTGACTACTGACAGACCAAAGTCTGGTAGCCTAAATACTCCATTGTGGGAATGATGTGCTGTGGGCATTTACTCAAGCATTTTTCACTTTTCTCCAAAGTGCATTTCACAGAATCACAGAATGGTTGAGGTTGGTTGGGACCTCTGGAGACCATTTGGTCCACCCCCCCTGCTCAAGCAGGGTCACCTAGAGCACATTGCACAGGATCACACCCAGGCAGGTTTTGAATATCTCCAGAGAAGGAGATTCCACAACCATTCTGGGCAACCTGTTCCAGTGCTCTGTCATCCTCACTGTAAAGAAGTTTTTCCTCATATTCAAATAGAACTTCCTGTGTTTGAGTTTGTGCCCGTTGCCTCTTGTCCTGTCACTGGGTACCACTGAAAAGAGTTTGGCTCCATCTTCTTTACACCCTCCCTTAAGGTATTTGTAGACATTGGTAAGATCCCCTCTCAGTCTTCTCTTCTCCAGGCTAAACAGGCCCAGCTCTTGCAGCCTTTCCTAATAGGAGAAATGCCTTTCAGCTACTTCTCAATCCACTTCACTGTTCACTCATCTAACCCACACTTCCTGAGCTTGCCTGTGAGGATGTTAGGGGAGACAGTGTTAAAAGCCTTGCTGAAGTCAAGGTACACAATGTCCTCTCCCCTCATCTACCCAGCCGGTCATTCCATCATAGAAGGCTATCAGATTGGTTAAGCAGGATTTCCCCATGGTGAATCCATGTTGACTGGATCACTGTCTTTTCTTCCACATGCTTGGAGATGACATCCAGGATGAACTGTTTCATCACCTTTCCAAGGATACAGAGATGAGGTTGACTGGCATGTAGTTTCCTGAGTCCTCCTCCCTGCACTTTTTGAAGCAGAAGATGGAGGTGGACTGGACATGGACTGAAGCAACACTGGCTTTCTTCCAGTCCTCAGGCACCTCTCCTGTTCTCCATGACCTTTCAAAGATGGAGAATGTGCTAGCAATAACATCTGCCAGCTCCCTCAGCATTCATGGGTGCATCCCTTTGGGGCCAATGGATTTTTGGGTGTCACATTTGCCTAAATAATCTCTAAATCGATCCTCCTTGACCAAGGGAAAGTCTTCCTTTCTCCAGACTTTCTCTCTTTTCTCCAGGCTCTGGGATTCCTGAGGGCTGCCATTAGCAGTGAAGACTGAAGCAAAGCAGGCATTCAGTAATTCTGCCTTCTCTGTATCCCTTGTCACTAGGGCACCCACCGCATTCAGCAGTGGGCCCACATTTTCCCTTGTCTTCCTCTTGCTACGATTGTATTTGAAGAAGCCCTTCCTGTTGTCCTCAACATCCCTTACCAGATTTAATTCAAAATGGGCCTTACCCTTCCTCATTGCATCCCTGCATACTCTGGCAATGCTCTCATATTCCTCCCAAGTGACCAGTCCCTTTTTCCACGTTCTGTATACTTCCTTATTCTGTTTGAGTTTGGCCAGGAGCTCCTTGCTATTTTATTTATTGCACTTTAAAACACACTTTTGTGCATTTTATTTATTTAACAAACACATGTATTAGACAAAAAGAAAAGTAACTGGTTGCTCCAGAAGCAATTTCTCCTCTTTGTCTCTATTTAAAAAGCAAAAGTTTAAGGGTAAGTGAATCAATCTGATGTATTTTTGTCCAACAGGCCGCACTTTACATGTTGCAAGGTTACTGGCTAACTTTTACAGTTCCCTTTAAATGCCTTTATTTCTATAGTGACCAAACAATTTTCCATTCCCTGTATTACAATGATGGATAATGAGTTTGGTATTCTGCATATCTGATTTTTCTTTGTGGATCCAGACCCCCTACTGTTACTAATCTAGAATGGTCCCTAAGTAAATCCTGAATTGTTAGGGTATCTTTTTAGCTGGAAGATAGCTAAAGTGAATGTCCCTTCCTTTCAAGATAAGATCCTCTGAATCTAATAGATCTAATAGTATCTAATAGATACCAGAAGTGTGGCCAGCTATCCCAGAAGAGTGACATCTATCATCAGTGTTTCTTTGGGAGGAACATGCAGTGATGTCCTTTCCATCATTGTCTCACAGCATTACCAGCTTATTCCTCATGCTGACAGGAGATTGGTACCACTTCTTCAGAAAGACTCTCAGTAGCTTTCCCATATGGACGCCTGCCAAGGTTGCTGTATCTGTACATGAAACTGCTGTTCCCTATAGCTGGAGACAAGCTTTAATAGATGCTTTCTTTGTCTGCGTGACATCAGGAAGAGTCAGCCGAGCTTATCCTCCTGAACTTCTCCTTTCTCAAAGGTACTGCTCTTCTTGCGACACAATTATGCTGCAASCAACTTCCTTTTGTGGAAGTTTATTAGGAATCGTAGTTCCTGCATTGCTGTCGCAGACCTCACTGCTTTCAGTACTTCCTATAAYGATGATATCTGCAAAACAGATCATCTGAGCACAAGTCTTTCCAAATTCGTTGAGATCTGAATGCTAAAGATATCCTTACTGACAACTCAGTGAACATATGAAGCATTGTAAGGGATTTGAATGAAAGGAATTTTACTAGTAGCGCTTTTACTGGTAAAGGAGTCACAAAATCTGGTCCATGCCATGCATCTTATTGGTAGAACTTGTTTTCCATATTGTTGRCAATTCTATAAAATCTTAAAGAAATTCCCTTGGTCCTGAGTAATTTTTAAAATAAAACTGAAGAAAATGTTTACATTTTTTCTTCCTTTCCAACCTYCTCCTTTTTTTCTTCTTTTGACAGATGTGAACACAGTAATTTTCATAGAATGTGGACAAATCTGTATTTTTCCCATAAAAAAAAAACCAACTCTTTTTATTGACACTGCAGACTGAAAAGTCAGAAAGCTCCTTTTTTGCTTGATTATATATTGGATGAGTATGACTATAGGAGGCCTCTGCATCAGAGGTTGTCACAGGCCCAGCTGAGTCTCCTTTTCATCAGCGAGCTGAGGAGAAGAAACATGAGGCTGCTGCCTCATATAAGCTATGACTTGTTACTTTTTCCACTGGCTTTTTTTTTCTGAAAGTGAGACGAAGACGGGAAGAACCAACTGTGGCATCAACTTCTATTTTCTTCCAGCTTCACTGCAAACAGTCTGTTTCCACTGAACTTGGCAGCTGATAGTATTTGCTCAAAGTTCATTGTCTGCTTTCCAAGAACACAGCAAAAAGTGTTGACTAGTAACAGTACTAGGCATGACAGTCTTTAAAGAAAAGTTCAGGAAGCCAACAAACACGAAAAATGATGCCAAGAGGTATTTAATAATGGATTTCAGCTTCCTATATTCTATAAGATCTTTAGATAGTAATTCGCTAAACCCTGTAATTCCAGGCAGGATCTGTTTCAACAAAATCAGCTGTAGAAACAGATGTTTGCAGAGCAGTTCAATCCAACTTAAAACTTTTATTCAGCATTCCTATTACATTCCTTTATGTTTGATTTTTTCAGGATATACTTTCCAAAAGAATAAAGATTGCCTTTCCTAGGTATGAAACTGCTTTGATTTATAAAAAACACAGAATCTTGGCTGCCTTTCCTAAGAGTTATCTAAATAAATAAAATGGTGGGGATTTTTTTTTTTTCAAACTATGAAATTTTTTTTTTACATAATGTGAGTTTAACAAAACCAATGATTTTTTTCCTGGAAAATTATTTTCTGTTAATTTTATGTTCTACCTTTGCTTTCCTTGGTCCCTCCCACACCTCCACCAGAAGGCTCACTGTGCTCTCTCTTGAGTACAGACCCAAAGAACTGCACTGGGGCAGCTCTATTCCTTTTCGTGGTCCGTAATTACAGACTCAGAACTTCTAATTTCCTCCTCTCTGAGGAAAAACTACAGCAAGTCAAAGCCGTTACAGGTCCTCAAAAGTCCAAAGACAGAAAGGGTCTGCAAGACCCTCTCCTCTACATCTCTGCTCTCCATGGGAGGCAGATAAACATCAGGGAAAAAGAGAACTGAAAAGCTGCAGATAGGACATGCAGACAGCTGTGTGCAATGCAGTGTTTGTATAAGGTGCTCCCTCGGTATAAATCTACCAAGAGGATGACGTCCAATAGGGAACTACTTTATTTAGGAGGCTCTACACTTTCTGTGAGCCAAGAGCTCCCTGACACGATAATCCAGGACTGCATTGCCAAAGTAGGCAAGCGCAGCACAAGACCTCATGGGAGACAGCTCCATCCCTTTCAGGACTCGCAGGATTTGTAAATGAGTGGCACAGACTGTTGCAGATAGTGGAAAGAGGCACCTTTGCAGAAATACGGCATTTGAGGAGGAAGTTCACATTCTCTCAAGCATTTAGCCCTGAGTTTGTGGGGTTTAATAAGATTGCCTTTTTCTGAATTGCCTTTATTTTTCCTCTAGAGGAAGAAGTGGAATATAGTTAAGGAATTCTGCTCTTACGAAAAGAACTTAGGAATGCAGATTACATCAACGTATGTGTGTGTACCTGAACACAGAAAGSGACAAGGCTGCAAATACCACCCTACACCACAACCTTATACACAAGTACCTGATGTATGTTGTCCATCTATTATCCTGCCTTTGGGGTTCTGGCAGGCAAATTTGGATAAACACAGCTTGTGTCTGCATTTCTGATACTCCTCTCCTCCAGCCCCACCCCCGCTTGCCAGAAGCAAAAGCAGACTCTACTCCTGCAGGCCAAGGTGGAGGAGAAGGATCAGTTTGGCTGGCTGCAGCAGCCAGAGGAGAGGGAAGAAGCTGCTTCGCATTGAGCAGAGAGGCTGAGAGCAAAGACCAGCAGTGAAGTGGGGAGTCTGGCAGAGGGCAATTAGGAGAAGGGATGGGGCAGTAGAAGCGGAAGCTCAGTCAGGACATGTGTGGGGAAGATCTGATCTGGTGGACTGGTGCAGGAGAGGCAGAATGGTATGAAAGCAAGGGGGGSCCATGAAAGAGAGATCAGTAAGGAATTGTAGTTTGGCAGTTCAAAAGGCTTTGAAGCAAGGGGTTTTGAGAAAATGAAGTTCTGCAGCAAGGGAGAGTGGGAGACAGGGTAAAAGCTGAAGTAATGGGGACTATGTGCTCCCGAGGGACATAAATTCAGAAGCGCTGAGGGTTTACAAAGAAGAACCACCCCAGTTAGCTACCTCTGAGAAGGACTCCAGCTGGCAGGAGAAGGGGAGTATCTGCACATGATAACCTGGCACCATCTTCTCTTTTCTACCTAAAGGTATTCGAAGTACAGTTGCYCATAAAAGAGACTATTAAAACACTCCTTAAAAACTATGTTTGAGGAAAAAGGAGGGAAATTTTCTTTACTGTGAGAATGACAGAGCACTGGAATAAGTTGCCCAGAGAGGTTGTGGAGTCTCCTTCTCTGGAGATATTCAAAACCTGCCTGGCACAATTATGTGCAACACACTCTAGGTGACCTTGCTTGAGCAAGGGGGTGGACTAGATGATCTCTAGAGGTCCCTTCCAGCCTCAGCCATTCTGTGATACATTTCTCCTAATGAGTGCTCTAACTGAGCTGGGAAACTGGCTATCACCAATGCCACATCTTTCTCAAGCATTTTACCATTCAGGACAGTTGTGTCTTTTAGTAGACTCTGAAGGACAGTCTTGACCCTCAACAGTCATCTTAAGACAAGAGTGCCCCCTCTGACAGTTATCTGAGCTGTTTCTTCATCCCTCCCCAATATTTAAGCACTGACATTTCAGCACCAGCCTGTCTCCACAGGCAAATGAATGCACATAAGGCAAGTAAGGCAAGTAGGTGAGACTAACTAGGATTAAACTGACTACAGTGCTGTGGTTCACTTCCCTCTAATGTGTCAGTCTCCATCCTGCAGCTCAGCTGAGAGAGTCCTGGCATGGGTACAATTTACTGATATTAATTCAGGCACACAAGACCTGCTCCCAAGCCCACTGAAACAAACCGCAGGCTCACATTCACTTCATCCAAACCCTAATGCAAATGTTAATAATTCATCAAGGTATGACTTTTATCCAGATCTGAAATATTTCTCACTTGCTGTAAACCATAGCTATAAATATTACTTACAAATCCAAACACTGGCTTTAGGATCACAAAGGAAGAGGCAAGTGGCTAGCTGCTACAACACATGACAATGTAATTCAGTGAAAAACAAGCACATTTTTTTTTGCAACCACCAATCCCCCTCCCCAGAGATCCTATGAAAACCTTAGCAGAAAAAGAAGTCAAATTGAACTGTAGTTTGCTGAATTTGTAGATAAATTCAGAGTACTGAAGAAGGAAATTATTTAATTGCCAAGACATGTAGCCAGTTTCTTCAAATTTTTAATCTACTCAGTAATAAAATAAAATAGACTTCCACATAAATTCTGGGGTCTTGCACTGCTTGTGATTTTACATTTGCCCTCTTCTTCAACAGTAACCACCCTCCTACCATGTGAAAGCCGGTCACATCACCTTTCACCGCTTAATTAGTTGTCATTTGCAGTAACGTTAATCAGCACAACAGTCTGCAGGAAACCCTGTCCCCACTGAAAGTAAAGAGGCCCCTCTACTCCCAAGGTAGCTTCAGCAGGACCAGAATTTGCACGTCCAATCTCTCTTTAAAGTCTACTAGTGCAGGGGAAAAAAAGTACAAGAATGCACAGACCCAGCTATGGTGCAGGACTAGGCTGAATCCAGTAAATAGACAGCATGGTCAGACTTAGCCTTCTTGCTTCTTTGTCTTTTTATTTTCCTCCTTGCTCTTTCACCCTTCAATTCTGTATTTCCTGCCTACGACTTTTCCCACCTCAGGTCAGCTGGTTGATCTCCATCCATTTTTCCTCCCCCACATCTGCAATAGCTTTTCCAGAAACTGAAATATTTAGCTGTTACTGAYAAGAGAAGCTGTTTTTCTCAATAATTATTTTTTCTTTTCTTTCATACACTCTCTTCTTTTAATCTGTCTTTCTTTCTTTGTCTATTTTCCTCTTCAGTATTTTTTCATTCTTTCCCTCTCCTCCCTTCAAAACTGAAAATTGTACTTCTTTCTCTCCCCTTCTCCTTCATTTGTACTTCCTTGCTTCCATTATTTATACCTTGTCTCACCCCTGGAGTATCTTATTTCCTTTCTTCTTCTGCATTTTCCTGCTCTCCCAGCTTTACTTTCCTCAGTCCCCTCTGCCTTCTGCCGCCTGATTTASCCGGAGAGCCCTCTAATTGCTGCTGTGCCTTCAAATCCTGCGAGGAGCTGACCAGCCCCGATCCCTACCGATTTCGGTGGGAGTTGCAAGCGCTCTGCAACKGATAAACAACTCCAGGCCGTGCGGGGCTGCCGCTTCCCACCCCGCGCGCCTTGCTACGGCTGTCTGAAACACGGTAATTACAGCAAGTGAAACTGCGCGATCGGCACAAGGTACTGTAAAAAGGTAACAATCTTGCTGTAAAATATTGATACTAAGTCCTGTACCTTCTCTTTTTTTTYCCCTGTAATTCTCCTTTCTCTGTCTCTAGCTGTATTATCTACCAGCACAAATCAAAGGCAATTTGCAAACTACGAGTTTCATACTAGTGATATGTTTGTAACCATTTTCATTGTTGCAAATCTACATGGAAGCAATAATAATTCTTACTGCCTCATTCAGCCTTAAAAGTCAAATTCTTTCCAACAACCCAGTAATGCTCTAATCCAGAACTTTCTTAAAAATATGAAAGTACAATGTGCATTATATCATGTATATTAGATTAGATAATAAAGCACAGAGATGTTTTGATCAACTAAATGCTGAAGTAAAGTCCTGAGAGACAACAAAAATAACTGGAAAATGAACATTCTTTTTTTACCTGAATGTGTTTTTTCCCTGAGAATTACAGAAAACACGAAATAGAATAGAGTTATCTATATCTCTCAGGGATAATCAAAATCATTTAAGCCAGAGTTAATGTAATAAGTTCAGGATCACTGTAATGGGCCCAATTCACTCTATGTTGAAAACAATCGRATTTTTTTCTACTGATGTCAGAACTGATTATGGCTCAAGAAGCTTTTACAGCAACACTGAGGCCTACTTTAGGTGAAAACCACTTTTTCACCGAAGCCAGAAAGCTCCAGCGTAAACCTGAAAAAGGAAGATCAAAGTCAACAGAATTACTAACTTGCTTAGAGTTAATCACCTGATCAAATGCTAAATCAGAGCCGAAATACTCCGCTCCCACGCTAACGTCCCCAGCTGAAGATAGTAC
>NW_028186601.1:2231310-2233925 GCF_003343005.1 Rhea americana | reverse complement strand
AACCCAACACAAAAGTCAGACCAGATACCTCTTAGACCAAACATCACTAATACCACAGGATTTGCATCTGTAAAACAAACTTTATAAATTACTCTGTTCATACTGCATAGATCAGACTAGGACCCAAAACTGTCTCCCACAGTTACACTAGTCCTCAGACCCTGATGACAGCAGAWATTGATACTGGTCACAAAAGTAGTAGAACAAGTTCAGAAAATAAAACACTGCTACTTTTACTGTTGTATTTCAGAGCAGAATGACCACACTTTAAGCTTCCCAATGTACACTCATCTTGTTTAAGAAATACAAGTAGGTCAAATCCCTGAGTACTCCAAACTGGTAGTGTGCATATGTGTACACATATATAGATATATGTGGGCTTTTCTAATTGGATGCTACAGGAAAAAAAATGTTATTAAATGTAAAAAAGTTATTGGCAAGTTCTAATAGTGCATTAAGCAGATGACTATGCCACTGTGCTGCTTATATCTGTCACTAATATGCATTATATTGCTTATGTGGAACACTTAATCTCTTTCTACAGGTGGTGTGAATCTTCTGTGAATTATGTTTCATAAATCTTTCTCAAAGTTCTAAATTATCAGGTCACAATTACTCACAAAACAAGCAATGAAGTTTTAAAGTCCTTCTCCAGGCAACCATTTTTACTTATTTGCACACTTACATAATTGTCCAGTTACTTTAAACATTTCCTTTTCCAAACTAGTAACTTGGGAAAGTGTTTGCTAGTATTTTTCCTTAAACTAAAATTTGATTGAATGTCAACCTGTCAAAAATCACAGTTTTAGAGAAACTAAGGGGAACAGGCAACATAAGTCTGGAAATCTCTATGGTTTGGAGTATGTTTCTTTTGTTTCTTCTTTCACGTTTACAAAGACATTAGGCAGCCTGATGAAGCCTTAAAATGATGAAGCCTCAAAGATGGATCTTAGTGATTCTTACAAATTCCCAGGAATAGGATTCAAGACCCAAAATGAAAATATACCAATTGTATTCTGTATCACAGGGCATTTCAACATCTCCAATGTTTTATTTAAATCTCTCTTCTTTAGAAACATACATTAGAACTTACTTGAAATGTTTTGCCTCTAACTTCAGTGGCACCAGAGAACTCAATCAACTGACGCTAGTTACAATGCTGTCACTAAACATACACTAAAGTTGAGAAGGTGATGGTGTGTTTTCACCTATTACAGCTATGTCAAGGGTCTCTGAAACATTATTAGTGGCACCTATATATATATAAAAATGTGTGTGCAGACCTATTACAAACAATGAATGTGGTATTTGGATGGGTTTGCTCCCATAAGCAACTGCCTGAGTACAACTTTGATTCTCGTCTAGTCTACTTAAAGTCCAATCCTTTTGTGTGCTCTCCTGCTTAAAGTAAAAGACAGCTTCCAGCAGCCGGAGTATCAGATTCTCACAGCATCCATGACACTTGTAAGCGTTCAGTGGTCAGAACACCACTACATATCCTTCAAATGACATGGACCAGTGAAGCTGGAAGGTATCGCCACTGAACCACGCCGGCCGGTATCTCGGCAATCCACCAGGACATGAGCCCCAGCGTGCCCCAGGTGCTGTGTGCAGACTCTGGACTAAGGAAGAGCCAGTGGATTTTGCATTCTGAGAGCCAACAGTTTTGAACAGCGAAATGTAAAGGATACACACCAGCTCTAACAGCAGCATCTCCAAAACACTTCACAACGCTTGCATTTGTTTTTCATTGTAGGGCTTAGGAGTGAGAATTGCTTAGGCAGTAAGGCAATAGGTACAACACAAAACACTAACAGAGCTAGCTACCTAGAGATAATAAAAGAAGGCACAGCATTTCTAAAGTTAAATCATCAGGGTGGCTATTACAATTAAGATATAAAGAATTCCTTGCATTAATACTCACTGAGCATATTATCTAAAATATTAATGTACTATTCTCTCTAGTCATTAATAATATCCAGCTATTAGTTAAAAGGCAGAATAATGTATTCTAAGTGTGCTTTGATTTTTGCACTGCCGCGTCACTGTATTTGGAGGATGGTATTATTTCTGAATGAAATGAAGTATAAACGTATTTTAAAGGGAGAAAAATAAATGTCCTCTTCATTTAGGGTATATTTACTATTCATTAAACTATGCACCGTGCTTGTAGTTTCTAACACCAGCCTTGTATTGTCAGTCTTTGACATCATGATTCATTACTTTATTAAATGAAAACAACTGACATGTTGTAGATATAAACACTACGAAGTCACAAGTTTTCATGCCCAAAACGGACATTATCAGAATATTGATAATACGAGAATGTGTGTGAATAATCAGATTATTTATAAGTAGACTGAGGACTTGGATATTACAGCTTGAAATGGCCTGAAGATGCAACTCGTCATTAAGGAGTAAAAAATGGAAAGAAAAAAAAAACCAAACAAACAAATAGGGCCTGCAGTAAATAACCAGAGCAGGCTTGCAAACCACGGGCTTTCACCCGCACGGTGAAACCCCCCGCTCCCACCCCCGCCCTGCGGAGCTGCGGGTCACCGCCGGCGCCGGGCGCGCAGCGGCCGCGGGGCTCAGCCCCGACGCCAGTCGCCCCG